>NC_086331.1:60532230-60832230 GCF_032445375.1 Bacillus rossius redtenbacheri | reverse complement strand
ACCAGCCTGTTTAGCGGTGTTGGTCTCCAGCCCGTTCCAAACACAGAGAGCTGCGATGCAAGCTTTATGTTTGAGTGACTAATATTCTATTTAAGTATTTTAGCAGGTGAGCAGTTGCTGAGATGCAGAGAGTTCGACGTGAACAGGAGGAGAGAGCTGGTGAGATGGAGAGACGGCGGGACGAGCATTGGGCTGCTGGGAGAGAGAGAGAGAGAGGAGGAGACCTGTGCATCTACACTCTCACACATGTCAAATAAAATATGGATATATTCAATTGTATATGTTGACGAAAATATATCTGTAAAATTTTTGAACTTTGAGTTTTATTTCTATAATACTACTACCCTTGTTTTTTTATTTGCTAATTTATTTTTTCTTTTATAATGTATGCTTGGAATTAAATTGCTGAGAATAATGTAAAATGATTAATATATTTTAATTTTTTTTCGAAAGAGTATAATTATTAGACTTTACAAAAAAACAGTCTCCAATGAAATAAAGGTGAAAAGAAAATAGACAAATACATTGGTTTATATATATTTTATTTACATAATTCCATCACCCCTTACATCAGTCGATTACATTGGAAACAATATTTACAATTGCAATAAGGAATAAAAAAATTAAACATCACTGTAGTAATAAGGATGCTCATAGAGCCACAGCTTCAGTAACTGACTATTACAATGTGCACAGTGGAAACCATTATAAAATTTATCACACTTTTCAATTTGGTTTCCGTACATCTTTAACAGTGTTTTGAAGGAAGGACAGTTGCCTTGTTTACGTAGGTCAATTACATTGGCACTACACAAATCACTCACAATACGTTTCTGTTCATTACCAAGGACGTAAACAACGTCGTCTTCCAGCTCGACGAGATCACGTAGCACAGAGTTCACTTGGCCATAGTCTAAATCACCGTCATTCCACGAGAGTCCGTTCACTTCATAGGTTAGACGACGGTTCTCGCGTGTCGACTTTCTGTCTAGCTTAGTCCAGTCACACGGCGGTTTAAAGATGTATTCGCTAGTCTTGACTTCGTCACCGCCAATGACGGACGTCACGGACAGTTGCTTCACTACAGGCCCCTTTTGGGACGTAAGACACTGGACGTTGACAAGAAAAAGTGTCATATTGTCATTACTCACAGTTACGCATACGACGAGGCTGGAGTGACGTTGCTAAGATGCTGGCTCTGCAGAAATGCTGGAGTGGTACCTAGATGATGTCTACGGTACGGCGCTCAGGATCTAGGCTGCTGCTGCCACCGCCACGCATCTCGTCGCATCTTGCACCACGATTTCATGTGCGGTGTGTCGGGGACGCTGGAGCTTCCTCTGTCGCACTCGGTGCATGGCAAACAGTCTTGCATCTCTGGATCTAGCTGCAGGTACACCGGTAGGAACTTGTACACGTATCTTATCTCGTGAGGGGCGTAAACCAGGAGAATCTCCTTT
Organism: Bacillus rossius redtenbacheri; assembly: GCF_032445375.1. Classification (NCBI taxonomy): domain Eukaryota; kingdom Metazoa; phylum Arthropoda; class Insecta; order Phasmatodea; family Bacillidae; genus Bacillus; species Bacillus rossius. The sequence goes on along the minus strand of NC_086331.1, from coordinate 60,830,770 downwards.
GGTATATAAGGTAACTCAGTCTCCTTATCCAGTGCCGCAAGCGTGCGCACTTAACCATATGCTAAGATGGCCGTCAAGATCTTTGTTCCGCTCGCACAACACGTAAACATCGTCTTTCCTTCAGGCTGGGAGCTACTGCATAAACTGACGGCTCCCGGGTCCTGCGGCCGGTATTTATACTTTAAAAGGTAGAATAGGGGTGAGGAGGAGGGTAGGGGTGGGAATAACGGTAAAGTGAGGGAGGGAGGGAAAAAAACTAGAATAGTGGTGGAGGGTGGCTATTACGATGAAAAATAATAAATTAAAAAAGGGTGGTGGGGGAGGGGTGGATCGTCGTGTGCGAAAAAAATAATTTTTTATGAGAGGGGGGGGGGAGGGGGGTTGAAGGTTCGTATATACATTGGTACAAGTGGTGGGGGTCAGTCTGCCAGCACCCACCACGGGGGAAGGATCGGTCGCCATTTTTTTTGCCCTCACTAGGTTCGAACCGAGGACTCCGAACTCCGTGTCGTAAAAGTACAATTTTTAAATATTTTTCATTAAAATTTTATTATTTGAATTTTTTATAAATTTAAAAAAAAATTTCATTAAAATCGGATAATAAATAAAAAAGTTAAAGATGGCGACCGTAATGGAAATTGCAACAGTGACGTCATAATTCAAAATGGCGGAAAACACATCACCAGAATTTTCAAGAACACACAATTATGTCATCCAAAATGGCGGATCCAAGATGGCGGATCCAAAATGGCCGCCGGGGTCATGGTCAAGGTCAAAGGTCAAGGTCACAACCATCCAAGATGGCCGCCGTGACGTCACAATCCATGATGGCGGTCGGCACCTCGGCACCTCACCCAGGACCCAGTTTCCGGAGCCCCCAAACTATACTACTCATGATGTGTAATCATTCTCTTCTACCACCATCTTCCTTGCACGTTTATAATAAATATTATGATCTCTGGTGTATTCCGTTTTACCACCAACCTCAGGGTAACTTTCATTTTTGAGACGGTGATCATCACAAGCTTGATCAGATTTATTTAATATATCACGTCGTTTCCATCGTTTCGGTCTCAGGACACCGCCACATTCTTCGATCTTGGCAGCTTTAGGTGCTTCATCATAGTCTATGTCTTTGTCAACAGCCTCAGAGTCACTGTAACAATCACCGTAGAAGGAATCGTCTTCACCCAATTTACCGTAAGAATTCGATGTTGATGATGTTGAAGTGTCTTCATCGTCTTCATGCTTCCTTTTTAGGTGTCCATCATTTCTACAAAGTAGGAAAGATCTACTTGAATTCGGCTGGAATATATTCTCACTTTCCACGTTAAGGATTCTTCCATTGTCTTCATTCTTCCATAAATCATCAACCTCCTTCAATTTATGTTCTTTGTCGAGATCGGAAGAGCCAGGAAAATTATTGTCGTAATGTGGATCACTCTTCCTTAGTATAGTAGATTCATCGTTGTCCTCTAGCTTGTACGCAGGCTTGGCGTTACAAGTTCTGCCATGTCTTTTTAAGCTCTCTCTCCGCGTAAACGACTTGCTACATCGAACACAACTTATCATATTGCGTAGTGGATTTTTAACACAGTCATTCTTCTCGTGTTGTCTTTTATTCTTTCTCAAGATAAACTCTTTGCTGCAAAACTCACACATATGTTCTTTCGATACAGCGTCAGATCCTAAATCGGAATTCATATTAGTTACCGAGACTAATTCCAGATACCAATTGAGTGTTTTAAATTAGATCAATTACTTAAATAGAATTTTTTTCATATTTCATCAGCGAGAATTATTATATCTCATGCAAAGGTACTTTATGCATGTAGTTCTGCTTTTCAACAACAGATGTCGCCACATGTTGCTTGCAGGTAAATAATATTTAGTTCTTTTATGCGGGATGCGGGATGCTCACTAACGATCGCAAAAGAAGGATGGCTTCGCTAGACTCCAAGGAGAAGGAAGTTCGTCCTTCCTGTTAGTGCTTCTTAGATTTCTCAGAGATTATTATTATTTGACTGAGTAATGATATTTTTTTTTAATTTCCACCTGATAAAAATATTACAAGTGTTGATCAAGTAGCAGAAATTCACTAATTACATGTAACCTTGAATAAAATGTCATGCCTCATTAAGTAAAAAAAAATCCTTCATGCAGAGATCAATTTCTCATCTGTAACCAGAAGCACTCGGAGAAAACCATAAGATGTCTTGTCAGGAATGATTAGGAGCACACGGAGAAAACCACCATAATATTGTCAAGAATAATCGGAAGCACACGGAGAAAACCATCAAAATTTTGACAATAATAATCAGGAGCACACGAAGAAAACCACCATAATATTGACAAGAATGATCAGGAGCACCCGGAGAAAACTACCATAATTTTGACAAGAATAATCAGGAGCACACGGAGAAATCCACCATAATATTGTCAAGAATAAACGGGAGCACATGGAGAAAACCACCATAATATTGACAAGAATAATCGGAAGCACACGGAGAAAACCGCCACAAGTTTTCTTTGATATCATAAAAATACAAAAAAAAATTATATAAAATTAAAAATAAAAATGAAAAAAATTCAATCATTCTGCTAGCTTGTGAACTTCTCTTTGATGTGAAGGCTCGCTCAAACCAACGCGGGAGGCGGGAGTGGGAGCGGGAGGCGGGAAGGCGGGATGCCGGAGCGTTACAACCTGCACACACCAACACGTCTGTTCGCTCGTGATACCCTGCGACTGCTCGTCAGTACATCGTGGATTTTGTTGGATGATGATGTTGGTGCAAGAAACGGACTTATCTTCAGATGAAGAACTACTATTACTTGCAGTTGCCCAGGACGAAGATGTCAACAAACGAAACACACGGCAGTGGATTCATTCAATAAATGTTGAACGTGGAAAATATGGAGAATTTGCAACACTTACGCCACGATTGATTGCAGATGAACATCGCTTCAACGTTTACTTCAGACTGACTAAAGATAGTATTTACGACATTCTTGGTCACATTGAAAAAGAAATATGCAAGGAACACACCAACTTTCGAGAACCAATCACACCTAGCCTAGCAATCACCTTAAGGTAAGCTCTACTTCTACGAGAGAAAGTTATGTTTGGTTCAGGAATATGTGTTTACATACGGCTAAACGAATGTGTGGTGTTAGTGACAACATATTTAGGTAAATTAAGAGTGAAAGGAAAACGAAATATGCTCAATTATTGTAGGCTTTTATAATATATCATTGCTGAATTATGCATTGTATAATAGACTCAAATATATGCAATATAAAAAGTAAATTCAAATGGAAATGCTCATATATCATTCACTAAATGCAGTGTTTACAAATAATGCTGTAACTACTCACATAGAACATAACGGCAAGACATGCATTAACATTGTACACAAAATATATAAACCACAAAGCTCAGTCAAAATGAAAAAAAGAAACCTATGTCCAAGGTTCAAGACATATTGTTTCTATATGACATGTCTGATGCTGATAGCTCATAGTCACCACTACCAACACTTGCAACAGATGAACTAGTCTCGGCTGTAGGCCACTCTGATGGACTGTGGATGATTGATGAAGGAATTTGGGTTTGCGAAATGCTGTGTAAACCTTGAATTTCCTGGACGTGTTCCACTTCTTGCTGCATGAGAAACTCAGCTATTTTCATTTTTGTCACGGCCTGTCTGTACGGAGAAAATGTTTCCACAGTTTTTGCATACCCGAGAAACAAATATTCAATAGCACTAAACTCTCTCTTCACACGTTTGTTATCCAAGTATTCAATAACTTTGTCAACAGAAGTGGAAGTGCATGGTTTTTCCTTCAATGGTCTCTTGCGCCCGGAAGTAGTGATTCCTTGTCGAGGCATGCCAGGTACTGAGTTACTATTGCCTAGGTTGCCGACATTCACTGTCGATTGTTTACACGGTGTATTGCATGCAGGTTCATCCTCATGTTTACTTTGGCTTTCGTCTTCATTTTCAGGAAACGTTTTCGTTTCATCTGGTTGACATGGAGTGACATCTTGTGGCACATTTGACAAGGTCTTTGCAAATGACATAAACGGGCGGAAGAAAGACTGGTATCGGCCCAATGCCAATGTTGGTAGTTCTTTTTAGCTGATTGGCCTGTTGTTGTTTCAGGCTCTTCAGATACTTTGCATACGTATCCCAAATATTTTTCCACTTTCTTTTTAACTCAGCTCCTAAAACATAAATAACAAATGGCACTGTTATATATTTCGCAATTAAGTAAATATTATTTGTATTCTAAAATAATATTACACAGCAGTTATTATTATATGATTTTCTCAATGAACAACAGTAACTAGACATGCTTATTTTTTAAGGTGGACCGGAATACATTATTTTTACAAATAGTTATCTTTATATGTATTTTGTATACATAGTGAACAACTATTTGTATTTTTCATTTTCAGGTTTCTTGCAACTGGTGACACGTTCAAGGCAGTTGGGTACAGTTACAGAGTTGGATTTACAACTGTTAGCGCTATTGTAAAAGAAGTATGTGCTGCTATTTGTGAGAAATTGTAACCTTTATAGTTGCCGGAACCAACTACAGAGATTTGGGAAGAATCTGCCCGTGGATTCATGAATGATTGGCAATTTCCGAATTGCGTAGGAAGTATCGACGGAAAACATGTCACTGTAAAGTGTCCTACGAAAAGTGGATCCAGAGACTTCTGTTATTTGAAGAAGTTTTCAGTAGTACTGTTGGCTATTGTTGGGGCTGACTATAGGTTCATATGTGTGGATGTAGGGGGATTTGGAAAAAAACAGTGATGGCAGAATATTCGCAGAGTCGTCATTTGGGAAGAAACTAGAAACTGGGCAATTAAATCTCCCTGATGACAAGCCACTTCCTTTACAAGACAAGACAACTCCCCATGTCATTATAGGTGATCAGGCCTTCAGTTTAAGACACTACTTAATGCGACCATTTCCAGAAAGACAGGCGAGGAATGATCAGCTAAAACACAAATTCAATGAATGTCTCTCGAAGGCTAGACGAGTTGTCGAGAATGCCTTCGGTATTCTGGTACAGAAATGGAGGATTTTTTTGCGACCTATTGAGGTGTCTGAAGAATTTGTCAACTTAATCGTGCTAACCACGTGCGTTTTGCATAATATATTAAGGACAAAAGAAAATGATTCAGATTTACGTAATCGGTTGCGAGAAGAGCCTCCGTCATCGGGTTCTGTACAGCTTGGTAATTTGGGTCGTGTGCCTGCAAGATGTGCCTGTAGAGAAGCATTTCACATAAGGGAACGGTTTGTCGAGTATTTCAATTCAGAAAACCTAACTTGAATGGTGAACTTAATGAGACACATTAGCGTTTTATGTAATATTTAATTGATAATAATAATAATACACATAATCATTGGCAATGGACAAAAAATTAAACACAATTCGCATAGGTCACTCTGTGCCATTGCAGCTTTCAGCTGGGCGTACACTCGTTTTTGCTTAACTATTTGTGTGTTGTTTTTTTTGTTTCGGCAAACTGAACGCTGGTTTATTTTTTTTTAAGAATTTCTGTTATGGGGGTAATTTATTTGTAATTTTGTCTTTAAGTGAAGGTATGTTTTGTTCTAACCATTTGTATTGTATTTTATTATCACATAATTATTATCCAATTTAAGTGCATCAAGAATCAAAGAAAAGAACTCTGAACAAATTTAATTATTTTAAAGTTTAATTAATTATATTTTCGTCAAGGCAGTGTGCTATTCAGTTTTCGGAACTATTCTTTAAATTGTGCATTTGTAACTATGTTTGGCTAACTGTGTTATGCCATCTATGGTCACTTCCTTCTTCTTGGTGACCATCATGTGAAAAACTGTATTAATTTCTGCTCTTTATTTATCCACCGCATCCATGCGGTAGTTTCAAGTTTGGGTAGCCGCCTATTGGGTGAGTTTTCGCAGATTTCTCTGGAAATCATGCTGGACATTTATTTTTAAATATTTCACCATGTAATTAGTCTTTTGAAATGTTTTTATAGCGGCCCACGAGTCATGGATCTGGAGTGCTTCCCTATGCCGGCCATGCTATGAACTACTTGTAACCCTTTGTTTGGAGTAGAGGATGTTCTCCTCTCTTTTCTGACGGCTAGGGGATTCACTCACTCATGAATTCAGGAAAGTGATTCTTCGTTTTCATACTTCGCATGAAGCATGTGTTCGGCAATAAATGTGGACAACCTACCTAAATTCATTTTATAAATTTTTCATCGTTTGATTTTTTATTTTGTTTTGCTAACATAAATTTATGAATTAAAGTAATGTTAATATTTATTTAATATTCTGGGGCCCCATATTTTTTCTTTTTTTAATTTAAGTAACAAATGTAACAAGTAACAAATGTAACAAGTGATATTCTATTTATTGTTTATGAAGATTTTTAAATAACTAAGTAATACTGTAATACTCATAAAGTTTTTTTATATCAAATATAACTGATGGTCTGAAAATGAGTTAGTTTCTATTTTTAAATATTACCCCCAAGTTAATCTAAAAGAAAATATATTCTCATGTCTCTATTGTAATTTATACTAATCCTTTGGTTAATACATAATAGCATAGTACAGCAAATGTAAACGATCCGACATATCTGAAACTTTCATGTGTTATAGTGTCCTTGGGTAACTTCCAATGCCACACATTGAGGTTATGTGGGATGCTATAGCAGATGAATACATTTCAGTCAAAACAATATGTCACAAAATGGTAGCAGAGCATGGTTTGCTGTTTACTATGTTATTATTTTGTTTTATATATAATTGTGAAGAAACCAAATCATAATTTTAATTTTAAGATTTTATAACCTTAAATATTTTGTTGTGTAAAATAACTCATAAACATTCTCTTTTGTGTGATATCTCTTACCTTTTGCAATCTTAAATAATTCTTTTTATGAATTTTAATAGTATTTTTAATATTGGTAATCTAATTTTTTTTTTGTAATCTCTTAGCTAATATTTTAAAGTACAAAACTGTTATTGTTTTAATGATAGATAATATTATTTGCATATTCTTTATTAACATAATTCTAAATGGTATTTCAGTTTAAATATTGAGGCAAGTTTTGTTTGTTCAGAGAAGTTTTTGAATACTTATTATTTCCCATTTTCATGATACTTTAATTTTTTTTTAATATCTTATTTTGCAGATTTTCATGTGTTGAGTGGTCTGTGGTTTACTGTTGTTACTTCAGGGAAATTTTTTTAATTGAGGTTGTTTTGTTTACTTTTCGTGTATCACCAATTGGGGCACGTTTTTCGTAACCTAACCATGATAGGCATTTTTTGTTTTTGTTGCCATCATTCAATAAGTTCTTTTTTTCAGCTGGTTGTTTTAATCATTTTAATGTTGTTTACTTTGCCCATGTTTTGTTGTAGGTCATCTTGGGTATGTTTTTTATCTAATTTTTTTTCAGAGACATTTTGTCGTTTTCTTCATATGTTCATTTAATGTGTATTCTAGTGCTTTTCATTGCACAAGTTAATAATTGAGGTTATGATGTTGTTTTATAAGTATTTAATCTGCAGTATCTTTGAATCAAGTATTTGGGTAATATATTCTTTTTGTCTTAAATTGTGTTGGATCATCATTTAAATTTTTTTCTCTTGAGCCTATTAATTTTTTTCATTTAAATTTCATTATTTTGCTTTGTTTTGTTTTAATTATTTTGTTTCAGTAAGATGCAGTAAAAGGTCAGTGGTTTTCTTCTGTTAGAATTTTGTCATTTTTCTTTTTAATATTATTTTTCTAAGCACTGTAATTGAAAGTTTTATAGGTTAGAGCTTTGTATGTTTACAATTTTGTATTGTCTGGAGTAAGTGACTTCCAGACGACATTAGATTTTGTTTAAATGTTTTGTTGACTTTGGTCAAGTTTAGCCCGTGGGCAAACTTTTGCTAAATTAATTTTTCTTGTGGTGGTCCTTAGAGCTGTTGAGCCAGGACAATTCTCTAAGTGTTAGGCTTCACCAACACTTATTTTTGGTGACCTCTGTCATGTTTTAAATCTTATGTCTGCCATGGAAGATCCAATCACTCATTTTAATAATAGTTTCATTTTAGGTTAATAATTTGTTTTGTGATTTTATTGTTTTTTGAATAATTAATTTTTTTTGAGTGCTAACCTTGATTTATTGCTTTTCTATTTTGTTTGTCTTGCTAGGGTCATCTTTTAAAATAACATTTTAATATTTGGGTTTTGTTTCTTGTCTTGTCATCCAAAATATATACCTTTTTTGAAATTTCTGTTTTGTAGGTTATGTGTGTGTTAGTTCATGTGGGGATGTGGTGTGTTGTGTGTTTTGCACATCTGTCCACACGACACAGCCTTTGCACATGTGTTCCACACATTACACCGTGTAGTGTCATCAACTTAATCATTTTTTCAATTTTTTTTTATTTTTCAAGTTTTTTGTTTTGAATTTAGATGTTCCTTTTGTTTTAATTTTGTGTACTAGGTTGTTGCTGTATGACATCTTTCCGGTGGGGTGTCTGCTGCATGGAGTTTGCTAGGGTGGTTGCGGCTTCGGCTCGGTGTTGCTGCGACTCACAGTTTCAGCCATCTCTGGTGAATTTCGTGTAGTGGAGTTCTGCTTGGTGGGATTGTCTTATAGTGACACATTCTTCATTCTAAGGTATGGTTTCAACTGACTTCTTCTTAAAAATTTTTCCTTTTAATACATTGCAAGCAGTTATTTTTTTTTATTCACTTCACCTTTGCTGAATCAACTTTGTTCATGTTATATTTTGTGTTAGTGGTCAAGCTTGCTTTTGCAGGTGCTAAATTATCTCTTGAGTGTCTAAGGTATGGGACTTAGTCATTCATCTTTGGACGGCCATTTTCTTATTTTTCATTTTCAATTTTGTGTTGTCGTTTTGAATAAGCATTTTAGAGATTTTTGTTTTCATTTTTTTGTGGCTCATATTTCTTTCATATTTGATCTGTATTTTCAATGTAAGTTTTGTTAAACTTTGATTAGGTATCTTCTATTTGGAATTTTTTTTTAATTTTATCATGATGTGTTGTTTGAACTGCAGGGTTCAGAGCGGTATCTTAAGATCAGGATCTTAGTGACCAGTATCGGGAGTGTGACCTGTTGTATTTTGGCACCTCCCAGTTTTTTTTTTAACCCGACGGGCATTTTGTTTGAGGTTTTGTCCCTCTTTGTTGTAGCATACGCTGGCTGTCCTGGGTACTTGTACCACCATTCTGTCCTGTTTTGTTTATACAATTACACACTGATTTTTTGTCCTTTGGTATTTTCATCTTTGTCTTGATTTACACTTTAGCTTTGAGATTTGTCTCTCGTAGGTATGAGAGTATCCTACGTTCAGCTAATTTATGTCAATTCCGAGACCGAGTTTTTTGTTTATCTTACTTGAGCGAGCATTTAATAACATTTATTATGCAGGGGTGTATAGTCCCCATTTTGTTTTAATTATTGTATGAAGAGGTGTATATTCCTCATTGAGTATGGAGTTTATAAGGATAATATTTTGTTGTTTCTCAGTAAATATATAGGGGTTTTATGCTCGTGTCTGTGGTGTTTGTTTCTTCAGCAGTATAATAATTTAAGTTCTTGATTTCTATATCTAATACAGTCTTTGTAGCTTTGACATCATTAATTCTTATGTCCTTTTTTTTTGGTAAATTGAATTGTTTTTGATGGCAACTTTAAAAAAAAATTTTTTTTTTTAAGACGGTAGCGTCTGGTTTGAGGGAGGGAGTGTGTGCCATTGCAGCATTCAGCTGGGCGTACACTCGTTTTTGCTTAACTATATGTGTGTTGTTTTTTTTGTTTCGGCAAACTGAACGCTGGTTTATTTTTTTTTAAGAATTTCTGTTATGGGGGTAATTTATTTGTAATTTTGTCTTTAAGTGAAGGTATGTTTTTTCTAACCATTTGTATTGTATTTTATTATCACATAATTATTATCCAATTTAAGTGCATCAAGAATCAAAGAAAAGAACTCTGAACAAATTTAATTATTTTAAAGTTTAATTAATTATATTTTCGTCAAGGCAGTGTGCTATTCAGTTTTCGGAACCATTCTTTAAATTGTGCATTTGTAACTATGTTTGGCTAACTGTGTTATGCCATCTATGGTCATTTCCTTCTTCTTGGTGACCATCATGTGAAAAACTGTATTAATTTCTGCTCTTTATTTATCCACCGCATCCATGCGGTAGTTTCAAGTTTGGGTAGCCGCCTATTGGGTGAGTTTTCGCAGATTTCTCTGGAAATCATGCTGGACATTTATTTTTAAATATTTCACCATGTAATTAGTCTTTTGAAATGTTTTTATAGCGGCCCACGAGTCATGGATCTGGAGTGCTTCCCTATGCCGGCCATGCTATGAACTACTTGTACCCTTTGTTTGGAGTAGAGGATGTTCTCCTCTCTTTTCTGACGGCTAGGGGATTCACTTACTCATGAATTCAGGAAAGTGATTCTTCGTTTTCATACTTCGCATGAAGCATGTGTTCGGCAATAAATGTGGACAACCTACCTAAATTCATTTTATAAATTTTTCATCGTTTGATTTTTTATTTTGTTTTGCTAACATAAATTTATGAATTAAAGTAACGTTAATATTTATTTAATATTCTGGGGCCCCATATTTTTTCTTTTTTTAATTTAAGTAACAAATGTAACAAGTAACAAATGTAACAAGTGATATTCTATTTATTGTTTATGAAGATTTATAAATAACTTAGTAATACTGTAATACTCATAAAGTTTTTTTTATATCAAATATAACTGATGGTCTGAAAATGAGTTAGTTTCTATTTTTAAATATTACCCCCAAGTTAATCTAAAAGAAAATATATTCTCATGTCTCTATTGTAATTTATACTAATCCTTTGGTTAATACATAATAGCATAGTACAGCAAATGTAAACGATCCGACATATCTGAAACTTTCATGTGTTATAGTGTCCTTGGGTAACTTCCAATGCCACACATTGAGGTTATGTGGGATGCTATAGCAGATGAATACCTTTCAGTCAAAACAATATGTCACAACTCCTACATTTGTTTGAATGTCAAGGTTTGAAAGGTAGTAGTAGTAATAAAAGACTTACCATCTAGCTTGTAAGAATCCCCTATTTCCTTCCACAAAATAATTTTCTTCTTATTGTTTTTGTACTCTGGATGCGTTAGATCATAAAGGATTGTATGTACTTTGACTACGTCGATCAGCACTTCCGTCTCCATCCTGGCACATGCAAGGGCTGCCTGAAGGTAACTGCAGGCTCGGGCGTGAGGCGACTGGCTAGCGGGACGCGGGAAAACCCGACGCGACGTGTCGCGTACCCACTGCTGTTCGCTGCAGTCCCGCTTCCCGCTTCCCGCCTCCCGCTCTGGTTTGCATCAGTTCATTAGACTACATGTGTTCGTTGTTTCGCATTTATTTCGCTCCCGCTTCCGCTCCCGCTCCCGCTCCCGCCTCCCACGTTGGTTTGAACGAGCCTTATTAGAGTTCTAGTACAAGCCAGAATCAGTTTTTGAATTTTTTTCGTTTTTATTTTTAATTTTTTATTATTTCTTTTTGTAATTTTATGATATCAAAGAAAACTTGTGGTGGTTTTCTCCGTGTGCTTCCGATTATTCTTGTCAATATTATGGTGGTTTTCTCCGTGTGCTCCCGTTTATTCTTGACAATATTTTGATGGTTTTCTCCGAGTGCTTCTGATTATTCCTGACTAGAAATCTGATGGTTTTCTCCGAGTGCTTCTGATTATTCCTGACTCGAAATCTTATGGTTTTCTCCGAGTGCTTCTGGTTACAGATGAGAAATTGATCTCTGCATGAAGGATTTTTTTACTTAATGAGGCATGTCTTTTTATTCAAGGTTACATGTAATTAGTGAATTTCTGCTACTTAATCAACACTTGTAATATTTTTATCAGGTGGAAATTAAAAAAAAATATCATTACTCAGTCAAATAATAATCTCTGAGAAATCTAAGAAGCACTAACAGGAAGGACGAACTTCCTTCTCCTTGGAGTCTAGCGAAGCCATCCTTTTGCGATCGTTAGTGAGAATCCCGCATCCCGCATAAAAGAACTAAATATTATTTACCTGCAAGTAACATGTGGCGACATCTGATGTTGAAAAGCAGAACTACTTGCATCAATTTGCTTTGCATTAGATAACTTAATTCTCGCTGATGAAATAATTAAAAAATTCTATTTAAGTAATATATCTAATTTAAAACTCTTATTTTGCATCTGGCATTAGTCTCAGTAACTAATATGAATCCTGATTCGGGATTTGTTGCTGTATCAAAACGTCATCACTGTAGATACTGTAGCAGGGTGTTTACCTTGAGAAAGAATGCTAAACGACATGAGAGAAACGAGTGTAATTTGGGTCCTTGTCAAAAACCATTTCATTGCAGTCAGTGTCAGAAATCCTTTGGTAGAAGATATTACTTGGATAGACATTGCATGACCTGTACAATTAAGATGAATAAAGATAACGAAGACTGGGCTACAACATCGCGGAAGAGGAACGAAGGCGAAAAAGCTAATGCTAAAATTACTGATCTAGATCAAGATAATAATTTAAAATTTAAAACAAACGAAGGAAGTTGTAACCACATTAGAAATGAAAATATATTTACTCCAATATCTAGTCATCTCCATGAAAATGTGAAAGATGGAGAACCACCTGAAGCTTACAAGGACGAAGACTTTGATGAATCATCTGAAGTGGGCATGATTGAAGATTGTGGTGACACATCTGAGGCTGACATGATTGAGTACTGTATTGAAGCACCTAAAGCAGGTAAGATCGAAGACTGTGATGGCGGTCTGAGACCAAAACGATGGAAACGACGTAATAAAATAAATTATCCTGATCAAGTTTGTGATGCTGACATGATTGAAGACTGTGGTGACACATTAGAAGCTGGCATGAACGAAGACTGTGCTGACACATCTAAGGCTGACATGATTGAGTACTGTGCTGAAGCACCAAAAGCATCAAGAGCGAATACTGTGATGGTGGCTTGAGACCAAAACGATGGAAACGTCGTAATAAAATAAATTATCCTGATCAAGCTTGTGATAATCACTGGCAAGATGACGAAAGTGACCTTGTGGTTGGTGTTGAAACGATAGACACCAGAGATAATAATATTTATTATAAACATGCAAGGATGATGAACGCAGCAGAAGAGATTGATTATACATCATGGGAAGATCCTAACATATTGGTTGACAGGCTACGACTACTACATGGATCGCTTTGTGCAGGAAACTATTCGAACATTAAAGAAATATCCTTCATACTCAAAGAACTGATGGAAGCTGGTTACATACAATAATGGCTTAAATTAAATGTATGTGTATAAACTTGAAGATAAATTAATATATTTTCTTTCCAGATGGTATCTACCATTTATCGAAATCTGATTTCTAAATAAAACTTATAACTGAAAGGTGTAAAAAACGTTACCACTGCCAGTCAAAATGTTACTAATAAATTCATGTCAGTAATCATGCCAAGTTCGATAAGAAAAGTAATTGGAATCAGTTGGAACCAATTGAAGATGGTGCTGTTGGAGCATTTGGAGCCTTTTGAAGCATTTGGAGCCTTTTGGAGCTGTTGGAGCCATTTGGAGCCTTTTGGAGCATTTGGAGCATTTGGAGCTGTTGGAGCCATTTGGAGCTTTTGGAGCTGTCTTAAGCATTTAGAGGCTGTTGGAGCATTTGGAGCATTTTGGAGCATTTGGAGCCATTTGGAGCATTTCGAGCTGTCTTAAGAATTTGGAGGCTGTGTGTTAAGCATTTGGAGCCTTTTTGGAGCTGTTAGAGCCATTTGGAATATTTTGGAGCATTTAGAGCCTTTTTGGAGCTGTTGGAGCCATTTGGAGCTGTTGGAGCATTTGGAGCTGTTGGAGCCAAGTAGTCGTTTCACGTCTATGCAGGGCTAAATGTTTATAAGATTGCTGGCTTTCGCAAGTGATTCTGTAGTAGGATAGAAATTGTGTAATAAATATTATGTTTGTGAAAAACTTTGTGGTGTTTTATTTCTCGAACCTTACACTTTTCTGGTACTTAAATTAAAGTCTTTTGTATTGGCCAGGGATCGAACCAAGGACTGGAGCGGATCGAATCAATATGTAAGTTAATGAGTGATTTTTTTGATGAATTTTGGATTTTTTCCCGCTTTTCTAGCTACATTATTACATGATTTCAGATGGTGGCCGAATTTCAAGATGGCGGGGGCACCTCCGTAATAAATGATTACTGCACTGTAGTGGGTTAGAATAAAATTATCCAGATGGAAATGTACTCTATAATACAAGTACACACACAAGATGGCGTACTCCAGCAGGTGGTAGCTCCTGGTAGCATGCACTGAACATAAAATGTCGGATCCATGATGTTCGACAAGGACAAAGTCAAATTTCAAGGTCAAGGTCAAATTTCAAGGTCAAGGTCAAAGTTAAAGGTCAAGGTCAAATTTCAAGGTCAAAGTTCAAGGTCAAAGTTAAAGGTCAAGGTCAAAGGTGTGGTGACCAGATAATTATACTAACATGGTATCAGCACACTCTAGCAGACAAAAACAAGATGGTGATCTCCAGCGGGTGATTTCAAGATGGCAACCATCACGAAAAGTGCAACGGTGGTTTTAAGGTATTTTTTTAATTATTTAATTAGGTTGATTAATTTTTTTAATGATTTTTAAATTTTTTCCCGAATCTCTAGCATTAAAATTACGGATTTTCAAGATGGCGGACATGACGTTATACTAGGTGAAGATATATATACTTTGACATAAGTGGTGGTATTCAGTCTGCCAGCAGCCACCACGGTGGGAAGGATCGGTCGCCATTTATATTTTTTTTGCCCTCGTCGGGTTCGAACCGAGGACTCCGAGCTCCGTGTCGTAAATGTTTGTTTTTAAAATAGTTTTATTAAAATTTTATTAAGTGATTTTTTTTATAAATTTTAAATTTTTTTCCATTAAAATCGGATAATAAATAAAGATTTTAAATATGGCGGTCGTAACGGAAATTGCAACGGTGACGTCATAGTCCATGATGATGTCAGAGGCTTATCGGAGGCTGTAGACATGGATACTTAAGCCTACATATGGACATTTCTAGCTGCTGGTATTTTTAAGGAATAAAACGGGAAATTTTCCCTCGAAATGGGAAATGTTTTCCTCGAAAAGGGGATTTTTTGGTTTATGGGATTTTTTGAGATTTTTTGGCGGAATTTTTTCCCACAGAAATGTAAATTTTGGCGATTTTTGAGGAATTTTGGGCAATTTTTGCCCAATTTTGGCAAGTTTTGAGGGTCAAAGGTCAATGTCCTACTTGTCCCGTTACTCTGTGTCCCGTTACGCTCATCCAAGATGGCCACCGTGACGTCAGAATTCAACATGGCGGACCGACAATCACAATCCACGCGCCGGCGCCATGTGCCAGGACATACTATTATATACTACTCCGCTTAATTTTGTAAACAATACAGGCTATAACCTCTTCTGCAGCTAGCGTGATGGATTTTGGCGAGTAGGACGATTTTGAACAACTTGTGGACGAAGTTTACGAGGACCATGTCAATGTACAGACACCAAAGTGCTACATACGAGATGCATTAAACCCTTTCGAATGGTATAGTGATTCTGAGTTCAAGCGACGTTTCAGATTCAGCAAGAACACAGTAATTCAAATTATCATGCCGTTAATTGAACCTGCACTGAGGGAAAAAACCAATCGGGGCGTTCCTATTACGCCCGTCTACAAAGTTTTGATTGCTCTGCGATAATATGCTACGAGAACGTTTTAGGTACCGGTTGTGTAATTTGCATAATGCTTAGGCCTAGTCTATATTTGGTAGAGAGCTGTATCATTACTGGACTAGGGAGAGGGAACAACTATGAGAAGATACAGGGAATATGGAGGATGGAGAGGGGTACGCAGTCAGTGATAGTAAGGTAGGTGAGGGAGTGATATGATATATAACTTTTTGTATTCACAGCATTGCTTTATTTCCCCAGTGATAGACAAAATAGGATTTTTTTTTAATTTACTTGATATGGTTATTTCTCAAGTCAATAATTTTACGAAAGTTTATATATGTATCGTCGAAATTTGGTTTCAAATTGATAGATTGCTATGACCAATTACAATACATATAATGTAGTTTAAATTTGGTTGCATAGCTTAATGTTTATACTTAATTATTGAGGGTAACAACTGTCTTAAAAATGGTTTAAAGGAGACAAAAAAATAATACTACGTAGTATAATGAAGACTATTTAATTTTGTATGTTATCCATACAAGTGTGAGGTTACATAGATATGTTGTGCCAACAGTTTTTTAGTACATCTAATCAGATTTAATGCTTAATCCTGAGTACAACTATGTATGTTAGGTTGACATCGTCCGGCCGAAGGCCGCCTTAAGCCTGACCTGCAACCGCCAGCATCTGACCCCGCTAACGGAACGCTCCCCTAGCCAAACCAACCGAAGTCAGGCAAGCCTCCCAACTCTAAGATAAAACTGTTGCCACAGCACTTAACCACCATACCGCTTGACCCCCACACCCAATTATAAGACGCCACTCACCAGTGATTTTTATATAATTTCCCAACCCCGTCTGGGGAAAGTGCGACGCAGGAGTGCCCGGGTCACTCCCGCGGGAACGTGTTAATCTATGAGCGTGAGTGTACCCCTTGTGGCCTTCCACCTTAATCAAGTGTACTGTCATGTGTACCAAATTAGGCCTCTACATTTTTACGCATAAGCAATCACTAGAGTATTCAACAAGTGACGAACAGTCTCTAAAGTGACTTTGGATTTTCAAACATAATTTTACATTAATTTCATTAGAATAATTATTATAGGCCTTCTGCCGCCTAATTTGCCTATAACTAAATATTAATAGAATTTGTGTACAATCATAACTTACCCATGTTTCATATTTTTCGAATAACGGCACTTAGGAACCTTGGCGCGAGAGAGCGCTCACCCCCTCCCTCGCGCCAGGGCCAGACGCCAGTACCACGCGACTCGCAAACTGGGGCTTACCTAGTGTTCCACAGGGAGCTACAGTTTTGTCTTCACTGAACTGTTCATTCTGGTAACTATCAACTCATCGTCCTAACCCTTTTTCTTAACTACCCCCCGCGTCCTTTTATGGTGCAGGGCTTAGTCCGGCCGCTTAACATCTTGCTCACGTGTGACTTAGACCCACAGTGTAGTCATTTCATGGCACAGGCCTACTCCCAAGGACTCAGAACTTTATTTAATGTGTCAGGTACACAAGCACCGATATCAACTGCGTAACAGACTTTCTCGCTAAATTTAATTCGGACCGCAGCTCACACAGGTGAGCCCGGCCTCCACTCGGCTTGTAATTTACGGGATTGGCCGAACCCAATCGCCACCCCAACCGAGACTGGCATTAGGGTATCTCGTAGGAAGCAGTGCCTTTCAACCTATGTAGTTTTACAGTGCAATGTGTCGTGTAACTTTCTTTGTAAGGTATCATGTACCTTCATTTGTAACGTGTCGTGTCACTCCGTATGTAATTGCAAATATCCGTACAGTGCAGGCTATGCCCAATCAGTGCACGCTGCGCAAATAAAAGACATCTCAGAAAACCCATGTACATTATTTGTAGTAAGTACCACCGACGATCCTAGTAGACCATGCAAGGGGCAAAACACCCACACCCACATCATGGTTAGAGCAGCTAGCCTGGCGTCCACCAGGAGAAACACCTAAAAGCCACATATCTGCTAAGACAACCGCCCGGTCTCGAGCACGTGACCCTGGCCGATGGCAATTGTTCATATTACCGTATTCCATTCTACTGAACGGATGTTTAATAAAATATTGTGTCTACATGTTTTCACAGGTGGTAATTGGAGATTTGGCATCAGTGTCACAACCCACAGTGTCAAGAATAGTGTGTAGAATTACAAGACTTCTGGCATTTCAGATGAGGACCAACATAAAAATGCCTCAGTCGCAAATGGAACAGGAAGAGAATAGAAGGCTGTTCTTGAATACGAGCCAGGGATTTAACCCAAATAATGTAGGTCCACCCTCTATTAATGATGGAATTGCTTCTATTCTTCACTAAGTTCCAGGAATTTCCTGAGGCATTCAGAAACAGGTAGACTTTATTCCCCCTCAATGTCCAGATAAGCATAATGGTTGTGTGGACAGCAACAATATTTCATACTTGTCTCAAAGTTTTTTACTATGGATTATTACGGATTACTTTCACCCAATTTACATAACAGGCCTAGTAGCGTAAATATCTCAGTTTAAAAGTGACGTCGTACCTCCGTGCCTCTGGGTTAAAGCCTGGATCATAGCCCTGTCCGCATCGCGCCACGGCTTTGGGAATGACGTCACTTCCACTCCATGCATGCGAGATCAGTGCTCCGGCGTCCTGGTCTCCAGTCCCGTGCGAGCCACCATCGTGGCTAGATGCAGTCGCGAGATGCTACATAAACTCGCCGCTATTATCGCTTGTGGGTTCTGTTCTATAGTATGTTATAATATCTTTTATCATTTACATTACTGTGTGCGTGAGTGTAGTTTTGTATCTGGCATGTACGCGGGCCAAAACACGTGGACTAACACAACTAGCCTGCACCGCACATTTCTCCAGCGCGGGAGACGTCCCTTGGTAGCTACACGGCCTGGACAGTCCACCCCTGCCTCCCCGCAGGAGGCTGCTATACGCGAGAGAGCTGGCGCCACGAAAACGGCCGAGACGTCTGCCACGTCTCCACGCATTCTACGGAGACAGGTACGCGACATTTGGCGCCCGTACGTGTGTCCACAGGAGAGTGCGTGCAGTGCGGGAAAAGAGTGTTCAGTGAGTGATCAGACAGCGTGAAAATCCACCTGGGACAATGTATGAATTCACTTATCCACCTAGACAGTACTTCTGATCTCATCAACACGAGGACACTACCATTCATTTCCCACGTTTCCAACACCTATCAGTTTCACGGATCAACTGATTACACATCGCCGTCTCCCGTCCCGCAACCGGATTATATTTCCCGTCGATTCACCCCAACCCCCTTCACCAACGTGATAACGCATCGCGGTACCCCCTCCTTTTCCTCCCTTTCGCCGTTCTGCCATCGGTGATATTCGTGGCGCGCCGGCGGTGTTCGGGCGGGCGCGGTGATAGCCTGCGCGGGCAGGCTGCGCAGACAGAGCGGCCACGTGGGCCCCGTGTTTGTAAACAATGCTGCCACGCGGGTTGACAGTTATGTGCGCGACATGTCAGCTACCAAAAGGCGTGGACCTTGTGACAGGAGAGTGGCAGTGTCGGAACACGTGCACGTGTGCGCCACTGAGGCACAGTGAGGTGAAGACAGAAACTGCTGAGGGTGTGTTGTTGTGGGACAGGGATACATCATCAGAGCAGATGCATAGGGTATCCTCGAACACAGCGAGTGCCATGTACCAGGAAAAAGGGTGATGTGACGAGTGTAGAGGCTGCTCGGGTAACCGCATCGGGTCGATGTTACCGAACCAGAATCCACCATCGCTGAACCTAATTGACTGGGACATGCCTACGAACTCGGCAGCACCTCCAGTCGCGTACGCTGTGCGGGTTGCCACAGGGGCCGGGCATATAGTGCTGCCGGAGTTTAGTGGGCTCGTGCACGAAGACCCACGGGAGTTTTTGCGATGGTGTGAGAGGCGTATGTTACAGTGCAGTGTGCCAGTAGAGGAGTGGACACAACGCACGAGCGACCAGTTGCGTGGTCGAGCTTGTGAGTGGTGGACTCTATGGGGGCGATACGATATGCAGTGGCGGGAGTTCGCCACGCGTCTCATGCAGCGATTTGATGACTGCCAGGCAGTCTTGAGCTGCAAGGCCCGTTTCTACGGCTAGGCGCAGAGGGACACGGAATCGGTGGAGAGATTCCTGGTGGGCAAGTTGCAGCTTTATCGTCGCATAGCCCCAGGGGAAGCGCCGGAGCAAGCGTTGCCCGACATGACCGCGTTAGTGTGGGAAGAATTACAACCCTTCCTCAGGCCGTATTGCAAAGGGTCTGTTGAAGAATATGTGCGACAGGCTGTAGCCACGGAGGGCAACCTGCAGCACCTTCGGGGGCGACGGACAATTACGACCACTCCCGGACGAGAGCCCAGACACCAGAACAGAGCGCCCGCTCTCCCAGAGGGAATCACGCAGCCCGA
Source organism: Bacillus rossius redtenbacheri (assembly GCF_032445375.1). Taxonomy (NCBI): domain Eukaryota; kingdom Metazoa; phylum Arthropoda; class Insecta; order Phasmatodea; family Bacillidae; genus Bacillus; species Bacillus rossius. The sequence goes on along the minus strand of NC_086331.1, from coordinate 60,810,497 downwards.
ACGTCCACGGCAGACGGTAGCACGGGCAATCGAAGGCCCACCGAGTGGCAGACGACAGACCACCGCACCATAGTGGCGGAACGCGGGGAATCGGCGAGACGGAGGCCGACCACCCCAGTGTCGCCTTGGATGCCCGCAGGACACATTCCATTGGCATCAGGACTGCCCAAAATGACAACAACAACAACCGGCGGGAAACGGGCAGCAGGGTTTGTAGGACCAAAAGTTATGCCCCCCACACCACATAACCCCCTTCCCGAAGCCACGACCGAGACATGCATAACACTGGGACAGCTCACCACCCCAGACGACCGGCTGATGCGGGTACCCGTCACTCTGAACGGGAGACCGACGGCCGCTCTCGTAGATACAGGTGCGAGCCACGTGTTTGTGGCCCAACGCTTGGTACCGCCAGCGGACGTCACACCGAGACACTGCGCGCTGCGCCTGGCCACAAGCACCGGAGTCGGGACAGCCATCAGGGACGCCATCATAACGGTGAATGTGAGGGAACTGGTTACACAGACGGCAGCAGTTGTAGTAGAGGGACTCAGGGAGGACCTAGGGCTCGGACAGTCTTGGTTGGTGGAGCATGACACAGTGATAGCGCCGGCCTCTGGGCTAGTGAATGTCGGCAAACATAAGCGCCTGGCAGTGTATGCACTAGGTAGAGCACCACCTCCCCTGAGAGAGCCCATGAAGTTAGAAGATGTGGACAATGATGTACCCCCAGAGTATCAGGATGCATTCAGGCGGCTCATAAGGGAAAGGCAGGCCGTCTTCGCCACTGCCGACCCACTCAGGCGCACAACGGTGACAGAACACCGAATCCCCACTATGCAGGACCAACCAGTGTATGAGGCCCCCAGGGGATATGGTTTCCGCTAGCAACGGGTGATACGTGAGCATGTGCACGAAATGTTGCGAGATGGTGTCATTCAACCCTCCAACAGCATATACAACTCACGCATCGTCCTAGCTGCCAAGAAGAATGGGACCATGCACTTCTGTGTGGACTTCCGTCCACTGAATAGTGTCACCAACAGTTCTCCACCACCACAGATCAGTGTGGACGAGGCCTTCGCAGGCCTGGGCAATGCACGAGCGTTCACGACCCTTGACTTACGTTCGGGCTATTGTCAGGTGCCAATACACCCAGGTGACAGAGAAAAGACTGCGTTCACAGTGCCCGATGGTAGATGCTTTCAGTTCTGTGCCATGCCCTTCGGGCTCAAGTGCGCACCGGCCACATTTCAAGCTATGATGGCCCGCGTACTGGAAGCCTACCTCGACGACGTGATCGTGTACTCCAAGACCTGGGAGGACCATGTGCGGCACCTGTACTTGGTCCTGGAGCGGCTCGAGATGCACCACCTGACCTGTGCCACAGAGAACTGTCACATTGGATGGAGAGAGGTGGAGTTTTTGGGGCATATGATGGATGCTGAGGGTAATCGTCCGCACCTGATGCACCTGGGAAAAATGGTATAAGATAAACCCCTTAGAACCCGCAAGCAGTTGCAGAAGCTCTTAGGCCTCACAGAACTATATCCCGCAGTTCTCTACGCTCACTGCCCCCCTGACAGATCTGTTGTCACCACGACAGCGCTACCACTGGACACCGGCTGCACAGAAGGGGCCGGACAGCTTGAAGGTGGCTTTTCTCCGATGCCACACTCTGTCACGGATAAACCCCGAGAGGACGCTGTACGTTCAGACGGATGCGAGTGCCGAAGGGGTGGGCGCGGTGCTATACCAACGAGATGAAAATGGGGACAGGTGCATACATAATCGACTACGCCAGGGCCAAGTTCGGCCGCGCTGAATGGAACTACCACAGCAATGAACAGGCGTGCCTGGCAGTGGTATGGGCACTGAGGAAGTACCGTCCCCACCTCGAGTGTAGGCAATTTGTATTGCGCACTGACAACCAATGCCTCACGTGGTTGCAGACCCTCCAGGGGCGGAAAAGCAAACTCGTGAGGTGGGCGCTGTTTCTACAGTCGTTCGACTTCGTTGTGGAGCACATCCCAGGAGTAGAAAATGAGCTGCCGGATGCCCTGTCATGGGACCCTGATGAGGGATCATGCCTGGAGGACTAGGTATCTTGGGACGAGATACTGCCACCTGGCTGTGAGATGGAGCACCACCACTCAAGGGACCCAACCTGCCACCAGCTTGCTCTAGGTGTGGATGACGATCCACCTCCTGCGGACCTGGTCGAGCTGAAACATCGGGTGCACAATGCCCAACGCACCTCTCAGGACGCTGAGCGCAGACGCGAAAAGCAAATAGTGGAACCATGTGAGACCTGGACTATGAGGGACGGCATGCTCTACACGCGAGGAATGGGACCCGATCAGAAGTGGCGCACCTATGTCCCACCAGAGGCACGTGAAGCGATGTTGCGCTTTATGCATGATCATGACCTTGTCGGACACCCTGGGGCGGACCAAACACGGCAGGCGTTCGGTCAGCACTACCACTGGCCCGGCATGGCCCGGGACGTGCGGGAGTACGCGAGGACTTGTGAGACGTGTCAGGAGCGGAAAGTGCAGCGGAGCGACAGGACGCATTCTCACTACTTATTTCCAGTCCATCGCGCTGGACGTCACGGGGCCATATCCCCGCACAGGCCGAGGCAAGAGATTCCTAGTGGTAGTGACCAATCTCTTCACCTGTTGGGTAGAAGCTTACCCCACCAGCAACGTTCGGGCCAACACCATTGGGACAGTATTGCAAACGGAATTCTTCCCACGTTAGGGCTACCCGAGAGACCTGCTGATGGACAACGCCAGCCAATTTGTCGGGAGGCAGTGGCGGAAGATGTGCAACTCATGGCACGTCGAACACCAGACCACGCCTGCTTACCACCCCCGAGCCAACCCGACGGAGAGGCGAAACCAAGAGTTGAAGCTCCAGATGTGCTTAAGGCTGGGTAGTGACCATACTAAGTGGGACGACCATCTTGCAGAGGCTCTGTTTTGCATCCATCGGAGAACCAATGCAGCCATAGGAATGACCCTGGAAGAAATGGTCCAAGGCCACAATTTGCTCTTGCTAGGAGAATGGACAGCCCACGGGGTAGCCGATGAAGAAGACCCAGAGGAGCGCCGTCAATGGCGAGAGGCAGAAATGACAACAGCGTGCGAACACCAGAGGGCCTTCACTCGCCAGATAACACTGCAGACGACCCGAATGACACCGGAACTCCAACCTGGAGAACTGGTATACGTGCGCATGCAGCCTCTGTCCAGCGCGCTGAAGAACTACAGTGAGGTTGAGCCCCATATGGTCGGGACCACACCCGATCCTTAAATGGCTAAGTAGGAGCACCTACCTAGTCCACCTGGATGGACGGCGGGTGTGAAAAGTGCACCGAGACACCATACGGAGAACACGGGGTCAACGGCATGACCTTGCCTCCTCCCGCTGGTGAGGCGTGAAGGGGAGGGGTGAAGTGGTGACCAGGAGAATGACACGCGCGCCTGATAAGGCACGCTGCCTGAGGGACGTCGCACCGACGCGACGGGGCCGCGCGGTGTCACAGCGGGACGTAAAATATGAGAAAATTTTAATTTAACTCACTTTGGGTGAATCAGGTTGGGTGCCAGTTTTAGGACTTACAATAATATGTCATACAATCTGAATCTAAATAAACCCTAAAAAACCTTTAGTTATAGAATTAATTATTTTTAAAATTTAAAATTGAAATTTCAAATTAAAAATTAAAATTATTGTTTGGGTAGGCCTATAAACCAAACCACGTTAACTACTACCAACTTACAACTTGAAACAGAAAATTGCTCATTGCTACCAACTTGTAGCAAAGATCAAACCACGCTAACTGCTACCATTTTTGTAACGAACGCTGGGCTGCAGGTAAACACTCAACAATGAATAATTAAATTAAGGCCTTGGAAGCATCAGCCCAGAAAAGAAAACAATAACAACAATAATCACAGAGGTGCCCAGACGTCGTACAAAAGAATTTTATTTATAACCTCCTAGCAACTCTAGTAGGCTATGTGGATCGGGGATGAATAATAATGAAATAACAAGACTGGTGGTTTGATTTATAAAAGTGCCCTTTTAATAAAATAATTTACTTTTTTTTGTATCTTTTAAGTACACTGGTATTAAAACATATTGATAACAAAATGGAGGGAGCCCCGGGGCAACAAAATACATATAAAAGTAACACAATAATACATCTTGAACTTAATACTGGTTTTAAATGAGCTCGCTGGCTCAAAAGAAAGAAACAATTACATTGTGTTTTTAATTTTCTTTTCAAAGGAATTTAATTATATCCTGTGTCCTGGCACCGGAGGTTTCGGTCGATTAAAGTCCAGAAGGAATCATTTTGTGTAAACTTGGAGATAAACTTGGAGCTTACTTTCAGCTAATTTTGGAGATAACTTGCAGCTAATTTTGGAGATAAACTTCGAAGCTGAACTTGGAGCTAATTTTGGATCTCATTTTGGAGTTAACTTGGAGCTAAACCTCGAGGCTGATTTTTGAGATAAACTTCAAGGCTGATTTTGGACTCCGCCTGCAACCAAAGTCCCAAATTACTTAGACTGGTTAACAGGCGGCTAAGCCTGGGAAAGACTATGCCCTGGGAAAGGCAAAAAAAGGGGGGGAGGGATGAGGACCACTTACCCAAAACAGCGGGGTGAAGTCATGTAGGCTGGCTGCAGGAGCAGACAAGGCAGCTCGCGGCACGGAAGGTCGCGGTAGTCATGTTGAGAGATAATGAAATAATTTAGATTACCAAAAAACTATTGCGGGCAACTAAACTTAAAAATAAGAAAATTGAGGCCTCTATGCCTTGACGTTGGCGACTACATGATGTAGTGTCGAGTCTTGGACACAGAGTAAATAAGTGAACCAGAGACGAAATAGAGGCGCGGTGTCTTTGATCTTGGCGAACTCGACAGCAGACAGTCGAAAAGTTGGCCGCCATGTTTGTGGCGTGTCCGCTGCTCATAAACACATGTTGGATGCTACGTTTTCCTGAAGTATGGATTATTATTCCGTAAAATTTCTACTCGACACATAATTATATTCAATTTGCCATTAAGGTTTAATGCGTGGACCATACGTAACGAATGCATTCAGTTTCGATTCATGCGTAGATTGGCTAGTGGTGAAGTATTATGAGACAGTGATTTTTTGTTGTGTTAGAGCGTGTTTAATTAAGTGACGAGCCTATTTGTCCGTGTGTGACGGCGTTTTTGCATAGGCAACTTACGAAATATTTTATTCGCGTGAAATCAGAGGTTATACAGCACAAAATCCATGACCATATCTGCATACAAGAAAAAAAATAGTGGGAAGACCTATATCAAATTTGTTGCATTTGATCCTCCAGAAATATTAAAATATAAAAAAAAATACACAAATGACGTGCACACTATAATTCCTTTCTTTTGGTACGTACCTAAGTGAGTAAAGCATGGAAAGTATTAGGCCTAGTTCTAGGACAGTAGGTAGTCAACCTGTTGCAATAAATTCAAATTATATAGTAAATATCAGGAATAGCTTCTCATGCAAAAGTCTTGAAAAAAAATTCCCTGTTTTTACTAAAGAACTAACTTAATCTCATTTGGGTGAAAGTTTCGTATTGCGTATCCAAGTTAACCCTGTGGTCCTGATGGTACGATTCTGATGGCACGGTCTTGTACAGCTGACCATGTGGTACATGATGCTTTTTTTTTAGCAGTGGGAGAAACACGTAGCGCTGAGGCGTAGCGCGAAACCTGATGTAATTTATCTTACAAATAATTTTTTTTTTATATCAGCTTTCGCGCTGTAAAATGTGTTGGCGCTACGCTCATCCCCACTGCTAAAAAAAGCATAATGTACCACAGGTTCAGTTGTACAGGATCATGCCATCAGGATCAAAGGTATATCTGGATACACCTGGATACGCAATACGGAACATTTACCCTCATTTGTTAAGTATGATAAGGTTAGATTACATTGGGATAAGGTTTATTAGGTTAAAATTATGTTTGGTTAGGTTTACCTTAGGTTAGGTAACAACTCATTATGTTTCAATGTTATGAAATCATTACTCAACACTATACATCTCGGCCAAATAACATCACGGATAAGAAAATGTACACTAGCTCATATCCGGGCCAGATCTGCTCAACCTTAACACAGTCATGTAATAAGAACAAGAAAAGAAAGTGCCAACTATCCGTGATTTCTCTAAATTATAATAAACCAAGGGAAACATGTGCTACAAAGCCATTTACACTCGCTTTGAACACCTAAAACACACAAATCCAGTCACAGTGAAACTAATATGTTATAGTTAAAAACTGATTCAATTAAGAGACTTACCTGTAGCCTAAGACGATTAAGCCTACCTCCTAAACGATATGTTTGCATCAACTGACACCAAGAGAGGTAGCATTTAAACAGGACAAGAAAGCAACAAAGAAGCCTGTGATTCTTATGAAATTTACGAAAAACGGTAACGTCACTGTAGGGACATGTCTTTACTACAAAAATTTTTTACAAATTATATCGAATAAAACACAAAATTTACATGAAAAAAATTATAACTGTACAGATTACAAAAATTAAAACAAAAGTACACATAAATTAATTCAGACAAATTGCTGTGACAAAAATTTAATCATCTGAAGCTTTGTTGAAGAAAAAATTGCTGTCACACCAATGGAACCATCTGAAACTGTGTTAAAGAAAAAAATTAATATAAAAATGAAATGTAGATACTTTTAATTAGAAGAAACAAATGTAGCTAACTTGATTTTGTACACATTAATTTAAAAGGCACACACATACCACCCACAACAAAAATTAAGTAATTCAAACCAAGGTTATTTATATTGAAGATGAAATTTTTAATTCCAATATAAATGAAATTAATTTCCATAAAATGCTACTGGAAAGTTACTGAAATTTTGAAACACCTGGCAAATATTACTTGAACCTATGTTGTTTCGTAGTGAGCTAAGTGGCTATATGACATACATACCTAATTTATTTATTTATTTCTCAAGATTAGATGCAGAAATATAGCACAGTTACAATTATCTCCCTGAGCAGCATTCTGCTCCAGGTGGAGAACATACAAGATGATTACACATGGCAGGCTATTACGAGTTAGAAACAAACATGAAAACTTTTGTTACAATATACAATTAGGTTGAAAGAAAGATGTTTATTTTATTTTATTTTATTTTAGTTCACTACATTTGACCCCTGTATTTGCAGTATGGAGCAAGTCAATTGTACATTACTACATTCTAAATATACATTTATATTGAACCACCTTATTTACACTTTAACTTAATAAATAAAAGCATAAAGTTCATACAATATCAAGAGGTCAATAACAAAACCCAGTTTAACACAGAAAACATTTAGGTTAAACAGAAGTATTAAAATTGAAAATTAATTTTTTTTATGCTGTGAACACTGCAACTAAAACCATTCTTATAGTAAATTATCCAGACTCAATATACACATTATCAAAAAACGTTAAGCATTTGACGTGTCCCAGCCAGAGACCGTAGGTGATGGAGGGTTTTAAGGTGGGGGTGAAAACCCCCGAGGTGTAGCGGGTTCAGGCGCTACCGAAGAGTTCCTGCAGGCGGGCAGCGAGTCTGGCCGAGATGGGCTGCGGCCGAGGGTCCTGGGGCTGGCTGCCCTCCTCGTAGGGCTTGGGTGGCCGCCGGTCCGGAAGGGGGGGAATGTTGAAGAGGAGGAGGGGGGGGGGGCCGGACTTGATGGGGGATATCAGCTGGGGAGGATGAGGGAAGAGGGGCGCTGTAGGGGTTAGGCGTTCTGGGGAATAGGGGACAGATGGAAAGTTGAAGGAATGGAGGGGACTGTAGATCGGACTATGCGCCACTGGGCCTGAAGAGAAGTATCCCAGATGATATTCCTGTCCTGGCTTCACCTTCTGGTCCGGCTGGTGATTGCCCTGCCTGGAATGCCGCCTGCCTGCCCTCTTGCTTGGCATGAGCGAAGATAGGGGAGAAGGGGGGGGGGTACACGTCGTTTGTCCTAAAATCGTTTGTCCTAAAGCGTTTATCCTAATTTCGTTTGTCCTAAAAATTAGGACAAACGACTTTAGGACAAACGACGTTAGGACAAACGACTTTAGGACAAACGACTTTAGGACAAACGAATTTTAGGACAAACGACGGAACAGCTTCAAAATTATTTTACTCTGAGTTTTAGGACAAACGACTTTAGGACAAACGACATTAGGACAAACGACTTTAGGACAAACGACTTCAGGACAAACGACTTTTAGGACAAACGACGGTTCCAGTATCGATAAATCCTTACTCTGAGTTTTAGGACAAACGACTTTAGGACAAACGACATTAGGACAAACGACTTTAGGACAAACGACATTAGGATAAACGACTTTAGGACAAACGACATTAGGACAAACGACTTTAGGACAAACGACATTAGGACAAACGACTTTAGGACAAACGACTTTAGGACAAACGACTTTTAGGACAAATGATTTTAGGACAAACGACATTATGAAAAACCAAGTTAGGACAAATGACTTTAGGACAAAAAACTTTGAGTCAAACTATTTTATTTAAAAACCACAGAGCATGTGAGAACTTACAGTAAAAGAAAATGTTTGAAAAAATAATGTTGTATACTGGGGAAATACTTTACATTCTATGTAAAAAAAATTCAGCGTTTACGATCGTTACAATTTTTAGACATCTAGGAATAAACGACTACGGTTTCAACGACCTTAATCTGTTTTTTTTTTTGCCATCTTGGATCCGCCATATTTAAATAGAGCGCCCCACTCATTATGATGAAATTTTCGTCATGACCGCCATATTGAATTTTTCTGTTCCACTGGAGGCCGCCATCTTGGATGCCGTCGACTTTGTTTCTGTTCTTTGTTCCTAGATAGCGCCAGCAACGCTCTTGATTTTTTTTGTTCTTCTGGAGGCCGCCATCTTGGATACCGTTGACTTTGTTTCTGCTGTTTGTTCCTAGAGAGCGCCAGCCTAGTTCTTTATTTTTTATTTTTTTTGTTCTTCTGGAGGTCACCATCTTGGATACCAAGGACTTTATTACTGCTGTTTGTTCATAGAGAGCGCCAGCGTCGCTCTGATTCATCACATAAGGTCGATGTTCCATTACCTACCATAGCTATTATGGTCCTTATCGACATATTAAATTTAAATTTTTTAACAAAATACATTGGAAGCGCTGTGATTCGAACCATTGCAGCTCTGATCTCTAGGTTGGAAAACATACGCCTTTAACCGCACGGCCATCGAGACATTTACCAAACTGAGAATAAAATAAGGTATATATAAAAATAACATGCATATTCGGACTTGTAATTTTTTTGATTTGAAGTAATAATAGCACCACCTGTTCGAGACAGAACCACCATCATGTATTAAGACGTAACTGTAACAACTATCGTTACGGTCACAATCTTGAGTATCCGTAATTGTTTTGTTAGAAAATCGGGAAAAAATTAAAAAATCATTAAATAATTAATTAATCGAATTTAATAATAAAAATCTTAAAAAACACCGTTGCACTTTTCGTTACGGTCGCCATCTTAAAAATACATATTTTAATGTTAGAGATTCGAGAAAAAAAAAGTTACTTATTAGAATACTGATTAATTAGTTCGATTCCTGTCCTTGATTCGAAACTATTAGAGCAAAAAAAAAAAACAGATCCTTCCTCCACAGAAACCACCTACAGATTGATTTCCGCCACCAATAGCAAGGTATATATATCGTCCGCAAGTATGACGACATGTCCGCCATCTTGTCTTCATCCGCTGGAGAAAACCATCTTGTTTTCGTCTGCTAGAGTGTGCTGATACTATGTTAGTATAATATTATATTCACAATAAATTTGTCCTCAAATGTTGACATTAAACATTGACCTTGACCTTGAAATTAGACCTTAACCTTGAACTTTTACCTTGACCTTGAAATTTGACCTTGAACCTTAAAATTTAATTTTACCTTAACGACCATCATGGCTCCGCCATTTTGCGTTCAGTACATGCTACCAGGAGCTACCACCTGCTAGAGGTCATTGCCACCATCTTGTTTTCGTCTGCTGGAGGAACCATCTTGTGCGTGTACTCATCTTATAGAGTACATTACCATCATACTTGTCTAAGTTTTACCCGCTAGAGTGCAGTAATCATTTATTATTACTGAAGTGCCTGCCATCTTGAAATTTGGGCGCCATCTTGTAATCGTGTAATTATTTAGCTAGAAATTCTGGGAAAAATTCCAAAATTCAACAAAAAATTCATTTATTAAAGTAATGATTGATTATATCAATTCCTGTTCTTGGTTAGATCCTTGGATGATGCAAAAAAATAATTTTATGGAAAAAATATTTTATTATAATAAATTATTATCAAAGTCCTAAAAGAGACTTAAAATCATCTATTACCATCATCCTTTAAACCATTACGACCGCGATTTAAGATATTTGTATTTATTGACTTATTAGCTCGGGAAAAATGCCAAAATTCACCGAAAGATATCACAAATTATTTTACATATTGAATCGAAACTTTCTTCGATATATGAACCAAGCTGAAAATAAATTTAATTTAAATACCAGAAAATTGTCAGCTTCGAGAAATAAAACACCGCAAGTTCTTTTACAAACATAATATTTATTACATAATTTCTATCCTACTGAAGGATCACTTGCGAAAGCCAGGAATCTTATAAACATTTAGCCCTGCATAGACGTGAAAAGACTAATTCTTAGCTCCAACAGCTCCAACTCCTCCAAATGCTCTAACAGCTCCAACTGCTCCAACAGCTCAAAATGCTCCAAATGCTCCAACAGCTCCAAATGTTACAAAGGCTCCAAATGCACCAAATGCTCCAAATGCTCCAACAGCTCCAAATGCTCCAACAGCTCAAAATGCACCATATGCTCCAAATGTTTCAACAGCTCCAAATGCTCCAAATTCTACAAATGCTCCAACTGCTCCAACAGCACCAAAGGCTCCAAATGCTCCAACAGCTCCAAATGCTCCAAATGCTCCATCTGATTTCAATTACTTTTTTTTATCGAACTTCACATGATTACATGCATGACTTTATTAGTATACATTTTGGATGTCAGTGGTGACTTTTTTACACCTTTTAGTTATAAATTTATTTAGAAATGAGCTTTCGAGAAATGATAAAGTACATTTTTAAAAAATCTTAATTTTTCTTCAAGTTTATACACATGCAATTAATGGAAACCATTATTTTATGTAGCTAGCTTCCCTCAGTTCTTTAAGTATGAAAGATATTTCTTTGATGCTCGAATAGTTTCCTGCACAAAGCGAACCATGTAGAAGTCTTAGCCTGTCAACCAATATGTTAGGATCTTCCCATGAGGTATAATCAATCTCTCTGCTACGTTCATCTTCCGTGTATGTTTATAATAGAACTGATTATCCCTGGTGTCTTCTGTTTCAACACCAACCACAAGGTCACTTTCGTCATCGACCAGTGATTATCACAAGCTTGATTAAGATAATTTATTTTGTGCCGGAAATTAGGCATTTTGTCACCTTTTTTTTATTTTTCTAAAATTTTAAATTTTAGTCTGGAAATCTTATTTTTTTGTTTTTAATTTATCTGGTTGTTAAGGGGGTGATTTACTCTTTGTTAGGCCGCTGTACGCCACGTGTTTAAACTTTGTGCCAGTGGACCGAAGACCCTTTTCCGAGGGGGCCTATCTGATATTTTGCTGTTAAATGTGGACGTGGGCAGCCCAGTTGAAATTTCTCTCGCCTGCAGTCACGTCCCGAGTTTGTAATTTTATTTCTCTTCATGACCATAATTGCATGAGTGGCTTCTGGGCTGCAAGCTGCTTCTTCTTAGAGGCCTGCTGAGAATAGCAAGTCTCGTCACGAATGGGTCTCCAGTGGACCTGTGTTCCCACCTTAGTGGCTATTTCTGTCCCCCCTTCCTCACACTCCACCTCACATTTGTTCTGAGAAATCAAGTCGGGAGCAGTGACCTGATGTGAACTTAGCCAAGACGATGGGCTAATTCAAAGACTTTCTCCCTGGTCTTACAGAGACATCCTCGACATCTAGCGGCAGAAAAAGTAACCGCGGGCCTGTTCGCCAGCGTACAGAGCTCACCCTCGTGACACCTGGTGGCAATGTCAGCTCACCGCCTAAATTCGTTCCCCTTTACGCCGCTAGAAAGCAGCACCGCGGCGCCATAAGGCACTATGTTTCTTCTCGCGACCTGTAGAAGTCGATTGTTTGTTGCCTTCTGTACTTGCCGGTAGAGAGTGCGCATGTCTGTGTTCTTGTCACGACCGCCTCGGACTCCTTCGCATGTTTTCGGCCATGAGCCGAACCTTCCCCTTCTTTTTTCCTAAGGCCGACCACCCGATTTAATTAGTAGCTTTAACCGTCGTCGCCAGGACTCAGTACCTGATGTTTTTGACAGTGAAAGAAGGATTTCTGCTGCACTTTCCACACCCACATCATTTCTTGCAACAGAACTGCAAGGCATGGAAATGCTTTCATCATCTGACGCAAGTTTCAGTTTTTCTGAAAGAAAAAAAAATTACATATGACAATTTTACTTTCCACATTTCACAGTTTGAGTTTATTACAAATCCCAAAAAATTGCAAGTTCCATGAAACTTTCTAAGTTATTGTAATAAGTTTATCACAGCAACACCTCGTTCGATGCTATAGTTGCTTATTAATTTTTTTCAAATATTTGAAAAGCAAGTCATGTTGCACTTTAGGCTGGCAGGGATGAAATTGGATGGAAACCATTGAAGGACAGGAGGAGAGTATAGAATTATTAAGCTGTACAAGGTGGCGAATGGTGAAGGTGGATAGGGAGGTTTGGAACGTAAACTAACTGCAGGAATGCTCAAGGGAAGAGGAACAACAGTGAAAATATACAGAGGGCGTGGAGGACCACAGTAAGGGTTAGACAGTCTGTGCTTGTGAGGACTGAGAGGGAGTAGAATATTCTGTGGGAGGAGTTGGTAAATGTGAAGGAGGTTGAGAGATTTAGGTAGGGTTTGGAGGATTGGTACTGTGGGGATAGTAACGAGATCACTCACCACCTGGTTGTAGCCCAATTGCAAGTGTAATCTTTTATAATAGTAACACTGGTATCCCAGAAGTGAAAATTAATAGATTTAGGTATTTCATTGGTTGAAAACAACATTCATAACAATGACAGGTGCAGGTTCCCATTAAAACTTGGCAATTATAGTTGTCCTGATCCATCTACAAATTAAGTTACTAGCAGCTAATGTAAATTAACTTAGGTCATTGACAACATGCATAACATATTGACGTCAAAAATGTAAGATTTCACTACAGAAATTTTAATTATTTTATTGTAAGTTACCTCTTTTTATTTTTATATTGCTCATCCTTTTGTTTCTTCTAACTATTAAATTTGACAAAATTTGTGTATGCATTCATGTGTATTGTGTGTAATGTAATGGCATGAGTTTCAGATATTCAGTAAAATATATAAACACCCACACTACTCCCTGTACTCTCTAGCCTATAGGGAGCCTACACTAAGTTCAGTACATTACAGCATCTCTAGAGGAACAATGAAGACATATATGGTATTATTTCCTATTTCATTACAATTACAAATTTTTAATCATGACACAAAGGCAATACTTACTTGCAACAGACCCGAGTTCATGAAATTCCATCTTCCTTTTCACATGTCTTCTTGTAGAAGAAATACGCGGAGGAGGATTTGGTATGTTGAAGAGGGTGGGGACAGCATGACTATGTCTTCTGTTCTTCAAATCGTTCAAAAACATTCTCTCTTCGAAGTGGTCGCTACATATTCTGCAGTTCTTGTACAGATATACTGAACTTTTATCATCAAGGTCGGCACGCCTACATGCAACAACCCATTTCCTGCACCTAGTAAAATTAAACCAAACAGTTACATTTCCATATTTGCTTTATGAAACTAAATACAAAAAAAACCTACAAAGACTACAGGCAGACATTTCATAAACATATTGAATAACAACACGATTCAACCAAATGCTCATTATTTCATTTATTAGCCACACAAGAATACTCTAAGCAAAATATTAATCCCTTTTAGAAATGTGATGAACAACTGTAAATTAATTTGTCGAAGTTATTTTTATAGCGGTAGGTAGTCAATTATTTTAATATTAGGCTTATGTTTGTCTAGTATGTAAGATGAGCATTAGGGCCTACTGTTTGGGATCATTCAAAATAAGGTAGTCCAAAACTTGTTCCTTGGTGATTTTGAAAATCCCTCGTGTTGTAACACTATGAGGTTGGAACTTTAGACATCCGCCTATTATTACTCAATTTTTTTATTATTGCCCTTTTTTTTGCATTGGTAAAATTAAATATGCTAGCGTAATTGCTAGGTAAACAAATTTTTATTATTATAAATATTATTATATTGCAAATTTTTACTTGTTAGGGTTACAATTACGTTTGGTTAGGTTTACCTCAGGTTAGGTAACCGAACTGATTACGTTTCATGTTAATGAAAGCATTACTCAACACTGTGTACCCACATGAAAAAAGTACATATAAATGAAAATTTTAGCCAATCACTTATGTTTTAAAGCACTCTGATGGTTTTACTCGAACACTTGTAGGTCTATAAGCAGCTATTTTATTTTAACACGCCAGGCCAATTTTAATCGCGATTATTCCTATATTCGTTTACTGCATAAGTTAACAAACCCACATTACACTCTAAAATATTACTGATAATTAAGATAACAAATGGAAGGAAAGTAACAGCCACATTTTGCAAGTTGTGGAATCAACATTGCAGAACTTACAGGTACTAGGTTGACACGTTATTTTTACTTACAGTATTTCATCTCTAGGAAATCTGAAGAAGCTTCTTTTTTCAGGTTGACCACTGTTGTTTGAACAGTTTGGTGCCGAGCACCAAGTGGCTCCAAAACGTTTACGAACCTCATTCATTTTCATAAAAGTGATCTCTGCAGCATCCCAAAGTTTAAAACGCTATACCAACGCCACAATTATACTTGCCACAAAAATGGCGGCTAGCCTACGATGTGTCAACACGGCGAGTTCGGGTGTGCACAGCTGATTTCGCCTCTGGTTCTTATCTCCTCTGTGTCTTGGACGAACAACGGAGAATGACTCTCGCGAATCGCGACGCGTGGTCCGCACAGACCAGATGCTGCCCGCCGAATCCCCAAAAAAATGGTGTTGGGGCGCCTAATTAAAGGAAGCAACTGCCCCAAGCCAAAGAAAGGGGGGTGGTGATTGCCCGAAGGTGTCCAGGAACGCCCGAAGGGGCGAAGCAGACTGCAAAATGTACGCCGCGCTCTCACGCGAGTCGCCGGCGAACTAATATCGCAATCGCACTACAACTGCTGCCAAGGTCGATTGTGACAAGCTGTTTCTTATGGGAGGGATGAGTAGTGCACTCTGGTGGCCAAGACGAGAACCTGCCTGGAGGGTCACAAAACTTCCGCTAGAGTGCAGTGAGCGTGCTCGCGACCAGCTCACAGAGCAAGGTTAGGGATTTTTCCCGCCGCTAGACTTCGCTGAGGGCTCTGTTTGACAAGGGCGAAAGTCCTTGAAGAGACAATGTCCGCGCCTGGGTTCACTGGGGATCGATGCTCCGGGTTGGAGTTCCCGTGAAGCCACAGGTGGGGGATGAGGGGAGGGGTGGTTTAAATTTGCTAAATCGCCTGGGAAAGGCGTCATGTGGACTGTCCCGAGGCTTCGCCGCTGGCTGTAACCTAGTCCAGTACGTGATGGC
Source organism: Bacillus rossius redtenbacheri (assembly GCF_032445375.1). Classification (NCBI taxonomy): domain Eukaryota; kingdom Metazoa; phylum Arthropoda; class Insecta; order Phasmatodea; family Bacillidae; genus Bacillus; species Bacillus rossius. The sequence continues at coordinate 60,794,664 of NC_086331.1, read as the reverse complement.
AAAGACCTTACGTATGCTTGCCTCCGAGAAATGAAAGTTGTTAGCAGTGGGCTTGGGGTATCGTTCGCTAGCACGAAAGTCATTCTGTTACATGGAGAAAACGTGACGCGAACCGCGGCGGAGATGCTGCGATCGCAAATCGTCAGCAAACAGTATCTAATAGAAGCTTGCGAACAAGCGCAGGTGCACAGGGTTGCACAAGATTACATCGGAGTGTACAGTAATGGAAACAAAATTAAATTAAATTAAAAATGCAAATTTATTATTAGGCTTCCTTCTTTAAAAAGTACAAATTAAATTTAAAATCGTACATTTGTGCCTGAAAGTGGCACTGAAATGGCACACTATGTCACAGGCTCGGAGCTGGACACGCTAGTGAACGATGACCCGGCGAGTACGGGGCGAGAGAGGCGGCCCTAACCCCGACGACCACCGCAGGAGAGAGCGTCCCGATCCTGCTGCCTCGGGTGGAAGCACGGACGGCCTTGACCCGGGCTTATCGAGGGGGGTGGGGGCGTCTGACGTCGTACCTCCGTGTCGCTGGGTTAAAGCCCGGGTCATAGCTCTGTCCGCAGCACGCCGCGGCTTTGGGAATGACGTCACTTCCGCTCCATGCGCACGAGAGCAGTGCGCCGGCTTCCTGGTCTCCAGTCCCGTGCGAGCCACCTTCGTGGCTAGATGCAGTCGCGAGATGCTCCATAAGCTCGCTGCTATTATCGCTTGTGGGTTCTGTTCTATAGTGTGTTATAATCTCTTTTATAGTTTTCGTTACTGTGTGCGTGAGTGTTGTTTTATATCTGGCGTGTCCGCGGGCCAAAACACGTGGACTAACACAACTAGCCTGCACCGCACATTTCTCCAGCGCGGGAGACGTCCCTCAGCAGCTACACGGCCCGGACGGTCCATCCCTGCTTCCCGGCAGGAGGCTGCTCTACGCGAGAGAGCTGGCGCCGGGCAATACACGAAAACGGGCGAGAGACGTCCGCCACATCTCCACACATTCTACGGAGATGCTTACTTGACACAAGATAATAATAGATTTACTTTAAGAATTTGAACCAATGATTTGGTCACATCTTAAAAATTTAAATTTTAAGGGAAACATAATTGATTATTAAACATTAACACGAGAACAGAGTGTCTTGAAAATTTGTAACCAGATTAGCACAAATCACCTTTCATAAGCACCTATGTATGTATTACTGAAATGGACCAGCTTACAAATTCCAATGGTAAACTTTAAAGTTTCCAGCCAAGTAATACAGTTGAAGAATAATGTGCAAAATAGAAGAATGTTCAACAAATATACATATTGGCCACACAATAAAGTGACTGGACAACTTTGTGTGCTTCTTAAGTTTGCTTAATCAGTATGACATCAGTTTCACAACCAAATTGTGTTTTGGCTATTTCAGGCAGTGGTTGGACCAAGAGAGGAGTTCCTCGACATTGTTCCAACATGGGCTGCGAGTACCCACGATAGTCATATATTCAAGAAGTCACATATCCACATGAGATATGTTCAGGGAGTATTTACTGGTGCTTTAGTACAGGCGCGTAGGAACCTTTGGGTGGGGGGGGGGAGGGGGGCGACCCAGGCGACTGCCCAGCCATAACATTTCATGGCCGGGAAAAGTGATGGTTTTGCCCGGCCATTGCATCAGATGAACAAGAGGCATTGTCTTCATTGCAATGCTAAGTGGTTTTGTGGGATTTTCTTGTCTGTGTGTTACTTTATTCTTAAAATAAATTAAGACTTTTCGATAAGTGTACAGGCACAATAAATACGGCAACTGTTCTTGTTTTCTTCTAAATATTCACGTTTCACAGTGCTGATAGCGGAAATATTATTGTGGGATATAATACCAGTAGCTTATGCTCCATTTTTGTCCACCCTTGTCTGCCTGACCTTCAGTCCCTTGCATTCACCCCGCCTCGTTTCTACCTAACGGTAACGACCTGACGTGCAGAGCGCTTTCCACATCAGTCATCATTCAACAGCTGTACGTCTTGCTTTTAAGTGCACGAAACTTTGTGAGCCGTACTACAGAACTGTTTAAAATAAACTTATTTATCTGTAGTATCGTGAGTGAGTAGTGCGGATTGGCAGTGATGGGTTTAAGGAGAAAAGTTATAACAGTATTTTAAATTTTGCTGCGTACAATGACTCAGAAAAGCATCAACTTATTCTTCAACAACCGTTCTGCACAGTCCTGAAGTTCATCACAACCACCGCCTAAAAAGCAGTGCACATTAGGCTGTAATGCCTGTGAAGACAAAGATCCTAAAGAAGAGTTGGATTCCTTTAACTCAGGTATTACTTTTGAGCAGTTTAGACTGAGACGAATTTTTACATGACCCCGAAAACCATATGTAATATACCTATTTAACATTAAAGTTTAGTATGTCGGTACATTATTTTTTTCCGCTCTTCGTTCGTGATTATTCCATCGAGTAATAAAAAAATTTCTTTGAATCTACAAATCATTGAACAAGAATTTATCAAGCAGATTTGCAGTTATTTTTAAGCATCTTCACTCGCCTATTCTGTGGGGTTCGCATTTTAAACTTATTCTTAAGTGGAGTCTGACAGTAAAAAAAATTTAAATATTGACTTTTTTAATTTTTAATACCAAAAGAAAATTTCCACTTTCCTGAATAAAATGATATGAGCTTTTTTCCATCTTTAATTTTTTTATTTTCATTTCTAGTAGCTGTGTAGTTGTCAATGAAAAAATACGGATTGTTCGTACAAATAATTATGAGAATTTTCAGAAAGTTTTTATGTATTGTAAATTAAATTATGAGGAACATAAAAATGCTATTATAGTAATATGTCGAACGGCTCACTAATACGAATTTTGTTATATTGTGATTTGACTTTATCAATTTGAATGTGTTATTTTGTCATATAACTTATCATAAGATAGATATTTAGATTTTCATATTTATTAATGGTAAAGCAGTTTTTCTGTCACGCTTTAAATTAATATTCAGTGGGCACTAGGTACACCATATGCTTGTGTCAATACATTCTGAATATTTTGGCATCATCTTGACGCCACTACCGCTGCCTGTCTAAGATTTTTAAGTAGTTATTAATTTGAAAAGTGATCTCAGGGATTTTAACGGGGGTTCGGCCTCGTGGCTGCAGGCAGGAGCGCGTCGTGGTTCGAAACCTACCCGGGCTGTTCAGGCCACCCAGGACGCCTTATAAATAAAGACATACAAGTTACAGTCACTAATTAAACGGTTATGACGTGACGTGGTTAGAATGCACATTACAAGTTACACATTTGCCGTCACCCGACCTCTGTGAAAGGTCCGGGGGTACCTGACGAGCGCTACGGGCATCGCGATGTTCTTGTTGTCCGGAGGGGCGCCAGGCTAGCGGGCTGCTAGGCCGTTGATGTTGGGTCGTGGGTACTCTTCCCCCGCGTGCCCCGCCAGGTACACGGCTTGAATGTAACCTGAATGGTTCTCCCTTGGTTGTGAAGGCCACTCGGCCGTGTGGAGGACGGGAGATTACGGAAAATGATTGTATACGAGTTGGTGAGAATACATTTAATTTGGGAGTTTCACCGGGGGTCCATGTGGGTACACGGTACGCTCTACAAGTCCGCTCCGCAGTTCAGTCCCGCTACAAAAATTCTCACCAACACTTGGCGACGTCTAGCGGTTACACAATTAACAAGAAAAAAACAAAACACTACGTGACACTGAAATGGTTACGGCGGCAGTCTCGCGGGACGTGGGTCGATGCTCGCTGGAGACGGCCAACGCCGAAAGTTAATGGGTTCAGGGGGGGGGGGGGGGGCTCGATGAGCGGGCTCCTAAGTTCGGCGAAACACTTACGTGAGTGATACGGTACGCAGCGCGGTATCACGATGAAGACAGTCGGGATAGGCCCGGTTCTGCAAAATACGCGCCGAGTCGACGTGGGCAGCGATGAATTACCAAAGGTTTTAAATTTGAAGATGTAGTACAGAATGAAAATAATCAATGAAACAAACTTGAATGCTGCCCACGGACACACGTCTGTTCCCGGCGCGGAGTGGTTGGAGACTGCCGAACATGGCCGCCTCGCAAGGAAGAGAAAACTTTCTCTTCTTTGTGAGTCGGCGTCAAAAAACTTATATTAATTGAATTTACACTATTACCAGTTAAAACATGTTCCAGAAGCCCAATTAAAATGTGGCACCTGGTAATTGGGAGCTTAAGGCTTAACAAAGGTTTTAATGTATTTAATTATTCAAATTGTGACATCAAGTTGGCGACTGTAAATTTACTAACATATTGTCCCACTGCGAATTGTTTTAGAGGGATTTCTCCTAGTCTGACTTGATCATAGTCATGGGCATTTTAATTAAGGCCAGTGGTCGCGGTGACTGTTAATGAGGTTTGTTGTCTGCTCCGTGCGTGCTGTACTCGCCCGGAGTGGCTAACATGCACTTATTACATGTCGTGGAATTAGTAATTTCGTACTAATGTCTTTTCCCTTAATTGGATTATGGGTTCGAGCCTCCGGGGTGCCGTACATTTAAATTTCATTACGTCTATTGGGGTCACGCCCGAGGCGCTCGCCTGACTCAATCCGGCTGGGCAAGAGGCGCGCTCCGAAAACGGGATACGGTACTGGCGGTGCGGAGCACGGGCTTAACGGCCATGGTCGGTACGACGTCACATTTAAATACGATGAAAGTTAGATACCTACATAAATTAACGAGTAATAACTCGACACGCGTAGTTGGCTGAGAGCCTTCGACGATAACGATTACTTGGCTGTGGAAGCCGGAAAACTGCGTACCTCAATTACGCTGTCCTTAAACTCTGGACATGGAAATACGTAATAAATGCAAAACTCCCTGTTGGGATAAAATGATTAGTTAACGAGTCGCACGAAATAACGTGCGACTGAGTGGGGTTGGCGCAGAGCTGGTAAAAGGATTTGAAGAACTTACACTATTGCTGAGACTTGGATGTAGCGCGAAAGTTGAAGGCTCTGCGTTCGCGGAGAGACCGACCCCTGCGAGCTCCCGACGGTAACTGAGCGCGAGGGCGCCCTGCGACATCGCACCTCGACACGTGAAGCACGGGAAAACAGTTCCAACCAGTTTTGGACTTAAAAGACATATTTCACAATATATGATTATTGAACAACCGGACATAATTTCCCTTGAATCAATCATCTTTTAATTGTTATTAATTTGGTTGTTTTTAAGTTAAAAGATTAATTTACTGATTTAGTTTAGCGCATTGCCACACCTGGCCGGGCGCTGTCGTCACCTTGGTGTTCGTCGCGGTGCACTTACACCCACTCGGTGAACATCACGCTCGGGCGTGTTCGATGCACTTAAGAGTAAGTGCTGTTGTGATTAACGGCCTGTGCGAACCAGAGGGAGCACCGGCGGTCGGCGTCAAATGCCCCCCCTCCAACGAGGCCGTTATGCTCAACAACACTACTCTCCATACGCATGGAAGTGGTGCACTGGGTCGTCGCACTAAGCACTAATCTGGTGTGTCCGGCGGCGTCGTGGTGTGCGCATGGGCCGCACCTGTTGCGATGGGGGCGGCCGAGGTGGGTGGCGGCGGCATCGTGGCGGTCCTTTCAGCGGCAGGCGGCGGCGCTCCCAAGGTGGCATGCTCTTTGTGGCGGGCGGTGGCGTGGCACCTTCAACGGCGCGTGTGGCGGGCAGCAGTGGCGCACCCTCAGTGGCGGGCGGTGGCGTGGCGCCTTCAGCGGCATGTGTGGTGGGTGGCAGTGGTGCACCCTCAGTGGTGGGCATGGCGGCAGAAGTGGCATGCCCCCTGTGACGTGCAGGGCAGGCGAAAGTGTCACGCCCTCTGTGCAGTGCGCGGCGGGCAGAGGTGGCATGCCCCCTGTGTCATGTGTGGCGGGCGGAAGGGGCACGCCCCCTGTGTCGTGCGTGGTGGGCAGAAGTGGCACGCCCCCTGTGACGTGCATGGCAGGTGGAAGTGGCACGCCCCCTGTGTCGTGCGAGGCAGGGGGAAGTGTCATGCCCCCTGTGACTTGCGCGGCGGGCGGAAGTGGCACGCCCCCTGTGTCGTGCGTGGTGGGCAGAAGTGGCACGCCCCCTGTGACGTGCATGGCAGGTGGAAGTGGCACGCCCTCTGTGCAGTGCGCAGCGAGCGGAAGTGGCACGCCCCCTGTGACGTGCGCGGCGGGTGGGAGTGGCACGCCCTGGGTGACGTGAGTGACTGGCGTGAGTGGCATGCCCTCTCTGATGTGCGTGAGTGGCACGCCCTTGGTGATGTGCGTGGCAGTCGTGAGTGGCACGCCCTCTCTGACGTGCATGAGTGGCACGCCCTTGGTGACATGCGTGGCTGGCGTGAGTGGCATGCCCTTGGTGACATGAGTGTCTGACGTGAGTGGCACATCCTTGGTGATGTGTGTGGCTTGCGTGAGTGGCACACCCGTGGTGACGTGCGTGATGTGGCGTCGGGCCGACTGTGAATGACTCGGCAGGTGTCTGATCCCCCGGAGAGTGCCACACTATCGTCGTTTTGCGCCACCGCCCTGTGCCAGCCGCTTTCTCAGTGACCGTGGGCGGCGCCATCGGAGTGGTTCCTCCGGGTGATCTTCTGTCGTTGTCACCTCAGTGGTCATTGTCGCCTCAGTGGTCGTTTTGTCCTCTGGCGGATGTGGCAGCACGGCCGGTTTGCACCGCGTCAATCCCCCGGGAGCCTTCACGGCAGTTGGGGGCGGCGGCGTCGGGGGCGGCGTGTTGATCATAGCATGGTGCGTAACTGCCTCGGCGGCCTGTTGGCCGGCTGGGAAGTGCGGCGATGTTGCCAAATTGAGACGCAGCGCCGCACCAGTAGCGTTCTCGACAGGCGGTGGCGGCATCGGGGGCGGCGTGATAGTCATGTTATGATGTGCATCTGCTTTGGTGGCCTGTTGGCCGGCTTGGAAGCGCGGCGATATTGCCCAGTTGAGACGCAGCACCGCACCAGTAGCGTTCTCGGCAGGCGGTGGTGGCGGCGTCGGGGGCGGCGTATTGGTCATGGCATGGTGCTTATCTGCTTTGGCGGTCTTTAGGCCATCTGGGAAGCGCGGCGATGTTGCCCAGTTGAGACGCAGCACCGCACCAGTAGCGTTCTCGGCATGCGGTGGTGGCGTCGGGGGCGGCGGCATCGGGGGCGGCGGCGTCGGGGGCGGTGTGATGATGATGTCATGGACTGTCGTTGCATCAGCAGCCTTGCAGTGCGTTGTCTTGATGTCGCTGCTGCCTGGCGCCGCCCCAGCAACCCATTGGTCAGCTGGAGGCGGCAACGTCGGGGGCGGTGTCTGGGGCGGCGGCGTCGGTTGCAGAGGCATCGGGAGTATTCTCGTCTCAGGCAGAGACATTGCGAGAAACGTGTCGGCGTCCGCACAGTGTGACCACTCGGCTTTCGTGGTCGTCTGGCCCCCAGGAGTTGTGGATGTGTGAACTTCCGGGGCCAGCATCGTGACGATTGCGGCCACGCCTGTACACTGCCTCTATCGGCAACGTTCACACCTCAATCCAAACATCTCCGCCTCTTCTCGAGCGATCGGATGTAAACACTCATCTTGCCATATACTCCCGCACGTCCAGCAGAACCACCCGTCAGGTGTCCTGCAGGTGCATGATGGCACACAGCACATCGTCATGCCATATGTCCAGTACTCGTAACAAAATCCACATTCATCATTTGAGTAGTGAAAGCAACTCTCGCCTGGCTCTGGGAAGTCAGCTTCGGCCCAGGACTCATATGCTTCCTGGAAGTCGTTCATGTTGATAACGACGTGCGGCCTCTGTCACGCGGTCGCGGCATACTGATACGAGCGACGGATCAGGACGTCGATGACAGGGCGCGAGCAGGTAGGGAGGACCGCCTCCCCTCACCACCAAGTCAGTGTCCTGTGCTCGCACGCCTCCTGTCCCGCGGAAGCCCGTGCGCGACTGTCTGTCTGTGTCGCTGTGACGTCACTCTGCGCCGAGCAGCTGTCCCGCGGTTGCTGCGCGCCTTTCTCGCGGTGCCGAGTCGTAACTGATCGCGGTGAGATGTCGGGTAACTGATCCCGGCCGTATCTCGCGGTGCCGACGTTATCACGTCGCGGGGAAACCAATCCTCGTGTCTCCCGTCGCTATCTCCCGGCGTCATCTCCCGCCGCTATCTCTCAGCGCCATATCCCGTGACCTCCTGGCGCGCCGGCTTCCGCTGCCGCCTTGGCGTGGGACTGTCGCGTTGAAGTTATGAAAATAAAATAGAATTTTGTGAAATGCAAATGTTCTTTAGTGAATATTCCCGGATTGTTATAACAGTCACAAAAACTAAATACCACTTGCCGGCCTTATAACTCACTCGTGCTAAATTAATTTTAATGTACTTTGAAATTTGAAAGACGTTCGAAAGTTCGTTTTTCAAAAGCCACACTAGTTGCGCGCCATTTGACGCCACTCCCGCTGCCTGTCTATGTTTTTTAAGTAGTTATTAATTTGAAAAGTGATCTCAGGGATTTTAACGGGGATTCGGCCTCGTGGCTGCAGGCAGGAGCAAGTCGTGGTTCGAAACATACCCGGGCTGTTCAGGCCACCCAGGACGCCTTATGAATAAATAATAAACTGGTTGACACGACACTGCACTTTATTGAGAACCGTTACACACACTGGTCCAAGTACTGGTCATGTCTGTTGTCTGACCGTCGCGGCACGCGAGTCTCTATTCGTAGATGATACACGCGGCCAGGATAGGTTGCAAAGTGGTATGTGCGGACTTCTACAGTGGCCGATTATCAACGTGAAAGACGTGGCGTATAGTCGCGGAGTTGCAATGCTGCCGCAGCTTATGCAGAGATTGACGTTATGTACGACAGCACATACGAATGAATGTTCTATAGTTAGTTGCAATCTAGCCTGTTGACAAATATTAAAAGTCCCGAAAAGTACTTGGGTTCGGTTAGATAAGACATACAAGTTACAGTCACTAATTAAATGGTTGTGAAGTGGTTAGAATGCACATTACAAGTTACACATTTAAATACGATGAAAGTTAGATACGTAAATTAACGAGTAAGAACTCGACACACCTGGCTGGCTGAGAGCCTTCGACGATAACGCTTACTTGGCTGTGGAAGCCGGAAAACTGCGTACCTCAATTACGCTGTCCTTAAACTCTGGACATGGAAATACGTAATAAATGCAAAACTCCCTGTTGGGATAAAATGATTAGTTAACGAGTCGCACGAAATAACGTGCGACTGAGTGGGGTCGGTGCAGAGCTGGTAAAAGGATTTGAAGAACTTACACTATTTCTGAGACTTGGATGTAGCGCGAAAGTTGAAGGCTCTGCGTTCGCGGAGCGACCGACCCCTGCGAGCTCCCGACGGTAACTGAACGCGAGGGCGCCCTGCGACCTCGCGCCTCGACACATAAAGTGCGGTAAAACAGCTCCGACCAGTTTTGGACTTAAAAGACATATTTCACAATATATGATTATTGAACAACTGGACATAATATCCCTTGAATTAATCATCTTTTAATTGTTATTAATTTGGTTGTTTTTAAGTTAAAAGTATAATTTACTGATTTAGTTTAGCGCATTGCCACACCCGGCCGGGTGCTGCCGTCGCCTAGGTGTTCGTCGTGGTTCACTTACACCCACTCGGCGGACATCACGCTCGGGCGTGTTCGATGCACTTAAGAGTAAGTGTTGTTGTGACATAACGGCCTGTGCGAACCAGAGGGAGCACCGTCAATCTAAGAATATTTAATTAAAGGTGTGTAACATTAAGAGTTCTCCTGTTCTGATATTCAAATTAATTTACTTAAGAGTGGGAAATGAGTGGGATAATGACGTCTTTGTTAAATTGTTTACTCAAGGCTCAGCCTCACTTAAATATTTGATTATAGCTTGTTTTGATTATTTCAGTTGTTTGTTAGCACATATTCAGAAAATGTAACTATAGCTATAGATAGTTGGCAAAATATATTATCTCACGCTACAAATATTAATCTTCAACCACCGTCATGTAATTATGGTGCAATTAGTCAAACATATTTTTAATTATAAATACATCTTTGCCTTTTCTACAGCTCTAGATAACTTGATGATGTCTAGGGACTAAATTTGAAGGTGCTTGAAATTTATGTACTCTGTGCAGTGGGAATATTCAACAAATTGCCTTTAAAATGAATTCTACGAGGTGAAAACTGAAAAGTGAACACTGTTTTGTGATGCCGAGCCTTAAGTAAATTTGTTATAAAAAAGTTAAAATTTCTGCTAGTAGTACATTCTATTTTTATACGAAAGATGCTTAAATAGCACCATTTTGCTCCTTAGAATACTCCCCCGGACACCTCCTTTGTTAAATCCACCACTTATAATGATAAACTCCTTTGCCCCCCCATTAAATATTTGCTTCCTACGCGCCTGCTTTAGTAGGGGATAGAGGCTACATGTGTTCAAGCAAATTACTGACTCCTGACAACAATCCCCAGACTTTGACAGAAGAAAGATAATTGTAAACAGGAAATTGAAAATTTCAGCAATATGCAGCCTACCAGTCATAAAATGTCTCAATGAATTTGCAATGCTTATCTATTCCACGCAATTTTTTTTACCAGGCTCTGATCTTTGGGTGTATATTACACAACTTTCCTATAAAGAACAGGAAAAAAATCTGTGTGTTGTCGTTTGTGGTTGTTAATAAAATCATTTAATACTGTTTTTGTTTAATAACCTTATGTAAAATATTTGCATAGCATTAATAACAATTTTCATCTCACTGCCAGGTTTTTACTTTAGCACCTCTAACTTGAATAGTAATAATCTGCAATAATGTTTAAATATGAAGTTCAATTTCCAGGTGCTTAATATACCAACCAAGGTTTGAACACAATTATTGGCCCATACAGAAGCAACATGTTATGATTTGCTGACTGTATATTCGTGAGTTGAATTAATTTTACAAGTTTTAGAAAACCATGTTAGTTAATTGTTGTGTATGTTTTAGGTACAATACTGCACACAAATGGGCCACGAATGTTGTAGAACGTGTGTTCTGGCAATGGAACAGAAGGTTTCCATGCCTTCACAAGGGTTTGTCAACAAAACTGCCACGTCTCCCAATATTGTGATAGCATGTGCAGTGCTTCACAATCTAGCAATAAATACAAATGATGCTCTGCCAGATGAAGACCAATTGGAAGACGAGCGGGAGGATCCAGTTGACCCACCTGGGCAACAACCATTAGATGGTTTAGTATTCAGGAGGAATCTAATAAAGAGATTATTTGTTAGGCCTAATGATGTGTTGTGAACAGTAGGCCTTATGTCAGTTTAATATATTGACGCCAATCGCCGGTGCTCCCTCTGGTTCGCACAGGCCGTTACGTCCCAACAACACTTACTCGTAAGTGCAACGAACACGCCCGAGCGTGAAATCCGCCGTGTGAGTGAAAGTGCACCGCAACGAACACCAAGTCGACTACAGCGCCCGGCCGGGTGTGGCAATGCGCTAATGTATAATTAAATCATTAATTATTCTTTTTAAAACAACCAAATTAATAATAATTAAAATATACAGTAATAATATGAAAACTATGTGCAATTGTTAAATAACCATGTAATATCAAATATATCATTTAAGTCCAAAACTGGTCGGAGCTGTTTTCCCGTGCTACACGCATCTTGGCGCGAGGTCGCGAGACGCTCTCGCGCCAGTTGCCGTCGGGAGCTCAGAGGGGTCGGTCGCTCCGCGAACGCAGAGCCTACAGTTTTCGTGCCACGTCCAGTTCATCTTAATAGTTGTAAGTTACCAAATCTTTTCATTTAGCTCTGCCCCCAAGTAGTATAGGAATGTATGTTCTGGCACACGGGTCCGGGGCGTGGATTGAAGATTGTTTACATTGTGACGTCACGGCGGCCATCTTGTCTTCGTTGCTGGAGACCACCATCTTGTTTTCGTCGGCGAGAGTGCACTGACGCCATGTTAGTTTAGTTCTTATCCGCTAGAGTGCAGTAATCATTTAGTACTGTGACACCCACCATCTTGAAATTTGGCCGCCATCTTGGAATCGTGTAATTATTTAGCTAGAAATTCGGGAAAAGTTCCAAAATTCATTAAATAAATCACTCATTAACTTACATATTGATTCGATCGATTCCTGTCCTCGGTTCGATACCCGATCAATGCAATAATGTTTAATTTTATGTAAAAAATAATAATTTCAATAAACCATGTTCAACATTCGTAAAGAGACTTTAAATCATCTACTACCATCATCCTATCAGACAACAAGACCACCATATTGGAAATTCGTAATTGTAATGCTAGAGATTCGGGAAAATGTTCAAAAATCATTAAATAAATTTATAATCCATATAATGATTGATTGGATCGACTTAGGTCCTTGGTTCAATCCCTGGCCGATACAAAACAACTTTAATTTAAAAAATACTAAAAAAGTGTTAGGTTTGAGAAAATAAAAACACCACAAGTTCTTTTAAAAAAATTTTATTACATAAATTCAATACACTACTACAAGTACAAAAAAAAACACTGACAAATTACTAAAGCCTTTTGGATTCCTCGATTCAAACAGTCTTCTTATTGTACGGACTAAGCCTTTTACATGACTTTAAATGTCTATCCGATCCGGTCATCACCGCAGCCAGAGACGGACTGAAGTTCATATCACTTATATAGTCTCATTATCCGGTACAACACATGAGTCAAATCAATAACCATGTTCATTATACGTCTCGGAGCATTTTTTATAATGACGATGTAAGCTATCGAGACGTGAAATTAGTTTATTGCACTTATTGCACTGAAATTGTATTCTTTGAACATTATAAGAACAACCGCTTCTTTCATGTCTGCGAGCATTTGAGGTGATAGTAAATGATACACCACAGTATTTGCACTGATGCGAAGTACGCTCTTCATTAATTGAAGTATTCAATGCTGATGAAACTTCAGCTAATGGTGGAACAGCACATATCGAAGTCTCCTCCAGTGTTGTCAGAGGCGTTGCCAACGGGATCTGCTCCAACATCGTCGGCGCCGACGTCATGGTTCCCGTAGTCGATGGTACATCCTCCATCGAGTACGACGTTAAAGTCGGCAAAGATGCCATCGCAGTCTCAAGAACAAGCAATTACACGTCTTATGCACCAGAAGAAACAAACTAGGTGATCCGTACACCGTCGACGTCAGTAACAAAACTGTGCGTCCTGCTGTCTAGGACTCGCTTATATACATGCACCGTATGGAATAATACGCTAGTCAAACCAAGAACATTTTACTAAAATACTAGAGTCAAAACAACATTAAAAAAAATAGAAGCACCATCAAAAAAAAAAGAAAGCACACTTGGAAGCACCTTCAAAAAAGGAAAAAAAAATTGGAAGCACCATCAAAAAAAGGAAGCACACTTGGAAGCACCTTCAAAAAAGGAAAAAAAATTGGAAGCACCGACTACGAAAAGGCAGCACATTTGGAAGCACCGACTACTTAAAGGCAGCACATTTGGCAGCACCGACAACGAAAAGGCAGCACATTTGGCAGCACCGACAACGAAAAGGCAGCACATTTGGAAGCACCGACAACGCAAAGGCAGCACATTTGGAAGCACCGACTACGAAAAGGCAGCACATTTGGAAGCACCGCCTACGAAAAGGCAGCACATTTGGAAGCACCGACAACGAAAAGGCAGCACGTTTGGAAGCACCGACAACGAAAAGGCAGCACATTTTGTAGCACCGACTACGAAAAGGCAGCACATTTGGCAGCACCGACAACGAAAAGGCAGCACATTTGGAAGCACCGACAACGCAAAGGCAGCACATTTGGAAGCACCGACTACGAAAAGGCAGCACATTTGGAAGCACCGCCTACGAAAAGGCAGCACATTTGGAAGCACCGACAACGAAAAGGCAGCACATTTGGAAGCACCATCATCGAAAAGGCAGCACATTTGGAAGCACCGACTACGAAAAGGCAGCACATTTGGAAGCACCGACTACGAAAAGACAGCACATTTGGAAGCACCATCATCGAAAAGGCAGCACATTTGGCAGCACCGACAACGAAAAGGCAGCACATTTGGAAGCACCGACAACGCAAAGGCAGCACATTTGGAAGCACCGACTACGAAAAGGCAGCACATTTGGAAGCACCGCCTACGAAAAGGCAGCACATTTGGAAGCACCGACAACGAAAAGGCAGCACATTTGGAAGCACCGCCTACGAAAAGGCAGCACATTTGAAAGCACCGACAACGAAAAGGCAGCACATTTGGAAGCACCGACAACGAAAAGGCAGCACATTTGGAAGCACCGACTACGAAAAGGCAGCACATTTGGAAGCACCATCATCGAAAAGGCAGCACATTTGGAAGCTCCATCAACAAAAAAAAAAAGGCAACAAGGAAGCACAAGTTACGAGATCTAAGTCTTAGAAATCAGAATACAAGAAATAAAAACATTAAATTCTTATAATTTAAATTGTTTATTTTATTGCTTTACATTATACAAATGCAAGTAAAACAAGCCATTATTGTATGTAGCCAGCATTCCTCAGTTCCTTGAGTATGAAGGATATTTCTTTGATGCACGAATAGTTTCCTGCACAAAGCGAACCATGTAGAAGTCTTAACCGGTCAACCAATATGTTTGGATCTTTCCATGATGTGTAATCAATCTCTTCTACCACCATCTTCCTTGCACCTTTATAAATATTATGATCTCTGGTGTCTTCCGTTTTACCACCAACCTCAGGGTAACTTTCATGTTTGAGACGGTGATCATCACAAGCTTGATCAGATTTATTTAATATATCACGTCGTTTCCACCGTTTCGGTCTCAGGACACCGCCACATCCTTCGATCTTGGCAGCTTTAGGTGCTTCATCATAGTCTATGTCTTTGTCAACAGCCTCAGAGTCACTGTAACAATCACCGTAGAAGGAATCGTCTTCACCCAATTTTCCGTAATATTTCGATGTTGAAGATGTTGAAGCGTCTTCATCGTCTTCATGCTTCCTTTTTAGGAGTCCATCATTTTTACAAAGTAGGAAAGATCTACTTGAATTCGGCTGGAATATATTCTCACTTTTCACGTTCAGGATTCTTCCATTGTCTTCATTCTTCCGTAAATCATCAACCTCCTTTAATTTAAGTTCTTTGTCGAGATCGGAAGAGCCAAGAAAATTATTGTGGTAATGCAGATCACTCTTCCTTAGGATGGTAGATTCATCGTTGTCCTCTAGCTTGTACGCAGGCTTGGCGCTACAAGTTCTTCCATGTCTTTTTAGGCTCTCTCTCCGCGTAAACGACTTGCTACATCGTACACAACTTATCATATTGCGCAGTGGATTTTTAACACAGTCATTCTTCTCGTGTTGTCTTTTATTCTTTCTCAAGATAAAATATTTACTGCAAAACTTACACCTATGTTCTTTCGATACAGCGTCAGATCCCAAATCAGAATTCATATTAGTTACTGAGACTAATACCAGATACCAATTGAGTGTTTTAAATTAGATTCAATACTTAAATAGAAATTTTTTCATATTTCATCAGCGAGAATTAATATATCTCCTGCAAAAGTACTTAATGCATGTAGTTCTGCTTTTCAACAACAGATGTCGCCACATGTTGCTTGCAGGTAAATAATATTTAGTTATTTTATGCGGGATGCGGGATGCTCACTAACGATCGCAAAAGAAGGATGGCTTCGCTAGACTCCAAGGAAAAGGAAGTTCGTCTTGCATGTTGGTGCTCCACAGATGTCTCATGGCATAATATTAATTTGACTGAGTAATGATATGTGTTAATTCCACCTTATAAAAATATTGCAAGTTTTGATTTAGTAGCAGAAATTATCGAATTAAATGTAACTCCAAATAAAATGACATGTCTCATTAGACAAAAAAAATCCATGCAAAGAGCGGTTTCTCAGAATAGTCAGAAACACTTGAAGAAACCACAGGAATGATTGCAAGAACACGAGAAAACCATCAAAATATTGACAAGAATATTCAGGAGCACACGGAGAAAACCACCATAATATTGACAAGAATAATCGGAAGCACACGGAGAAAACCGCCACAAGTTTTCTTTGTTATCATAAAATTACAGAAAAAAATAAAAAATAAAAAAACACAACAAATTCAAAAAATGATTATGCTAGCTTGTGAACTTCTCATTGTTGAGCAAAGATAGAGTTCTAGTCCAAGCCAGAATCAGTTTTTGAATTTTTGTGTTTTTTTATTTTTGATTTTTTTCTGTAATTTTATGATAACAAAGAAAACTTGTGGCGGTTTTCTCCATGTGCTTCCGATTATTCTTGTCAATATTATGGTGGTTTTCTCCGTGTGCTCCTGAATATTCTTGTCAATATTTTGATGGTTTTCTCGTGTTCTTGCAATCATTCCTGTGGTTTCTTCAAGTGTTTCTGACTATTCTGAGAAACCGCTCTCTGCATGGATTTTTTTTGTCTAATGAGACATGTCATTTTATTTGGAGTTACATTTAATTCGATAATTTCTGCTACTAAATCAAAACTTGCAATATTTTTATAAGGTGGAATTAACACATATCATTACTCAGTCAAATTAATATTATGCCATGAGACATCTGTGGAGCACCAACATGCAAGACGAACTTCCTTTTCCTTGGAGTCTAGCGAAGCCATCCTTCTTTTGCGATCGTTAGTGAGCATCCCGCATCCCGCATAAAATAACTAAATATTATTTACCTGCAAGCAACATGTGGCGACATCTGTTGTTGAAAAGCAGAACTACATGCATTAAGTACTTTTGCAGGAGATATATTAATTCTCGCTGATGAAATATGAAAAAATTTCTATTTAAGTATTGAATCTAATTTAAAACACTCAATTGGTATCTGGTATTAGTCTCAGTAACTAATATGAATTCTGATTTGGGATCTGACGCTGTATCGAAAGAACATAGGTGTAAGTTTTGCAGTAAATATTTTATCTTGAGAAAGAATAAAAGACAACACGAGAAGAATGACTGTGTTAAAAATCCACTGCGCAATATGATAAGTTGTGTACGATGTAGCAAGTCGTTTACGCGGAGAGAGAGCCTAAAAAGACATGGAAGAACTTGTAGCGCCAAGCCTGCGTACAAGCTAGAGGACAACGATGAATCTACCATCCTAAGGAAGAGTGATCTGCATTACCACAATAATTTTCTTGGCTCTTCCGATCTCGACAAAGAACTTAAATTAAAGGAGGTTGATGATTTACGGAAGAATGAAGACAATGGAAGAATCCTGAACGTGAAAAGTGAGAATATATTCCAGCCGAATTCAAGTAGATCTTTCCTACTTTGTAAAAATGATGGACTCCTAAAAAGGAAGCATGAAGACGATGAAGACGCTTCAACATCTTCAACATCGAAATATTACGGAAAATTGGGTGAAGACGATTCCTTCTACGGTGATTGTTACAGTGACTCTGAGGCTGTTGACAAAGACATAGACTATGATGAAGCACCTAAAGCTGCCAAGATCGAAGAATGTGGCGGTGTCCTGAGACCGAAACGGTGGAAACGACGTGATATATTAAATAAATCTGATCAAGCTTGTGATGATCACCGTCTCAAACATGAAAGTTACCCTGAGGTTGGTGGTAAAACGGAAGACACCAGAGATCATAATATTTATAAAGGTGCAAGGAAGATGGTGGTAGAAGAGATTGATTACACATCATGGAAAGATCCAAACATATTGGTTGACCGGTTAAGACTTCTACATGGTTCGCTTTGTGCAGGAAACTATTCGTGCATCAAAGAAATATCCTTCATACTCAAGGAACTGAGGAATGCTGGCTACATACAATAATGGCTTGTTTTACTTGCATTTGTATAATGTAAAGCAATAAAATAAACAATTTAAATTATAAGAATTTAATGTTTTTATTTCTTGTATTCTGATTTCTAAGACTTAGATCTCGTAACTTGTGCTTCCTTGTTGCCTTTTTTTTTTGTTGATGGAGCTTCCAAATGTGCTGCCTTTTCGATGATGGTGCTTCCAAATGTGCTGCCTTTTCGTAGTCGGTGCTTCCAAATGTGCTGCCTTTTCGTTGTCGGTGCTTCCAAATGTGCTGCCTTTTCGTTGTCGGTGCTTTCAAATGTGCTGCCTTTTCGTAGGCGGTGCTTCCAAATGTGCTGCCTTTTCGTTGTCGGTGCTTCCAAATGTGCTGCCTTTTCGTAGGCGGTGCTTCCAAATGTGCTGCCTTTTCGTAGTCGGTGCTTCCAAATGTGCTGCCTTTGCGTTGTCGGTGCTTCCAAATGTGCTGCCTTTTCGTTGTCGGTGCTGCCAAATGTGCTGCCTTTTCGATTATGGTGCTTCCAAATGTGCTGTCTTTTCGTAGTCGGTGCTTCCAAATGTGCTGCCTTTTCGTAGTCGGTGCTTCCAAATGTGCTGCCTTTTCGATGATGGTGCTTCCAAATGTGCTGCCTTTTCGTTGTCGGTGCTTCCAAATGTGCTGCCTTTTCGTAGGCGGTGCTTCCAAATGTGCTGCCTTTTCGTAGTCGGTGCTTCCAAATGTGCTGCCTTTGCGTTGTCGGTGCTTCCAAATGTGCTGCCTTTTCGTTGTCGGTGCTGCCAAATGTGCTGCCTTTTCGTAGTCGGTGCTTCCAAATGTGCTGCCTTTTCGTTGTCGGTGCTTCCAAATGTGCTGCCTTTTCGTTGTCGGTGCTTCCAAATGTGCTGCCTTTTCGTAGGCGGTGCTTCCAAATGTGCTGCCTTTTCGTAGTCGGTGCTTCCAAATGTGCTGCCTTTGCGTTGTCGGTGCTTCCAAATGTGCTGCCTTTTCGTTGTCGGTGCTGCCAAATGTGCTGCCTTTTCGTTGTCGGTGCTGCCAAATGTGCTGCCTTTAAGTAGTCGGTGCTTCCAAATGTGCTGCCTTTTCGTAGTCGGTGCTTCCAATTTTTTTTCCTTTTTTGAAGGTGCTTCCAAGTGTGCTTCCTTTTTTTGATGGTGCTTCCAATTTTTTTTTCCTTTTTTGAAGGTGCTTCCAAGTGTGCTTTCTTTTTTTTTTGATGGTGCTTCTATTTTTTTTAATGTTGTTTTGACTCTAGTATTTTAGTAAAATGTTCTTGGTTTGACTAGCGTATTATTCCATACGGTGCATGTATATAAGCGAGTCCTAGACAGCAGGACGCACAGTTTTGTTACTGACGTCGACGGTGTACGGATCACCTAGTTTGTTTCTTCTGGTGCATAAGACGTGTAATTGCTTGTTCTTGAGACTTCGATGGCATCTTTGCCGACTTTAACGTCGTACTCGATGGAGGATGTACCATCGACTACGGGAACCATGACGTCGGCGCCGACGATGTTGGAGCAGATCCCGTTGGCAACGCCTCTGACAACACTGGAGGAGACTTCGATATGTGCTGTTCCACCATTAGCTGAAGTTTCATCAGCATTGAATACTTCAATTAATGAAGAGCGTACTTCGCATCAGTGCAAATACTGTGGTGTATCATTTACTATCACCTCAAATGCTCGCAGACATGAAAGAAGCGGTTGTTCTTATAATGTTCAAAGAATACAATTTCAGTGCAATAAGTGCAATAAACTAATTTCACGTCTCGATAGCTTACATCGTCATTATAAAAAATGCTCCGAGACGTATAATGAACATGGTTATTGATTTGACTCATGTGTTGTACCGGCTAATGAGACTATATAAGTGATATGAACTTCAGTCCGTCTCTGGCTGCGGTGATGACCGGATCGGATAGACATTTAAAGTCATGTAAAAGGCTTAGTCCGTACAATAAGAAGACTGTTTGAATCGAGGAATCCAAAAGGCTTTAGTAATTTGTCAGTGTTTTTTTTTTGTACTTGTAGTAGTGTATTGAATTTATGTAATAAAATTTTTTTAAAAGAACTTGTGGTGTTTTTATTTTCTCAAACCTAACACTTTTTTAGTATTTTTTAAATTAAAGTTGTTTTGTATCGGCCAGGGATTGAACCAAGGACCTAAGTCGATCCAATCAATCATTATATGGATTACAAATTTATTTAATGATTTTTGAACATTTTCCCGAATCTCTAGCATTACAATTACGAATTTCCAATATGGTGGTCTTGTTGTCTGATAGGATGATGGTAGTAGATGATTTAAAGTCTCTTTACGAATGTTGAACATGGTTTATTGAAATTATTATTTTTTACATAAAATTAAACATTATTGCATTGATCGGGTATCGAACCGAGGACAGGAATCGATCGAATCAATATGTAAGTTAATGAGTGATTTATTTAATGAATTTTGGAACTTTTCCCGAATTTCTAGCTAAATAATTACACGATTCCAAGATGGCGGCCAAATTTCAAGATGGTGGGTGTCACAGTACTAAATGATTACTGCACTCTAGCGGATAAGAACTAAACTAACATGGCGTCAGTGCACTCTCGCCGACGAAAACAAGATGGTGGTCTCCAGCAACGAAGACAAGATGGCCGCCGTGACGTCACAATGTAAACAATCTTCAATCCACGCCCCGGACCCGTGTGCCAGAACATACATTCCTATACTTCTCCCCCAGACCCTACTCAGCCGTACGTCCTTACGTGCGGTTCTTCGCATAATTCTTTTTAATCCCAACAGGGACATTTCAACATTCTATGCAATTTTTCACGTCTTAAGCAATAGGACAGCGGACTTGAGTCTTACGCAGTTTCCAGGCTTCGACGTCAGTGAATCGTTATTGTTTAAGAGCTTCTAGCAAGCCTCGTGTGTCATGTACTAACTCTTTAATATACATGAGTCGACCATTTCCAAAAACCACTTCGTCCAAAAAGTGAAAAAATTGAGATAATGCCACAAGAATATTCTCTGTAGTCATATCTATGGGAATCCGCAAAAAAGAATTGCCAAACTCGACATTGTCCCTTAGAAAATTGATGTGTAAAACTGTAAACATTTCCAGAACCCACTATGTCCAGTTCTGTTTTATTTCCACATCACACTTTGTCCACATCTGTTTTTCATTCCAGAACACACTTTGTCCAGACATTGTTTAATGGCTGCCATTTTGGTGTACCGAATAATATTCCAAAACCAGCTTTATCTAGTTCCTCCAAATGTCCAAATGAATGTCTGTATTTCATGTTTAGACTATAAAAGTCTTGTTTATTATTTTGTTTGGTCTCGTTTTCACTGTGTTTTGTGTTATCTATGATGACTTATAGCGACAGCTGTTGTGTTTTATGTTTTGTATTCTATTATCAAGTGATGAGGGCATCTGTTTGCTTTTAACAGAAGAAAAACCGGGTGAACTGACATTTTCGTTAGATTGTCAGAAAAATCTGATCCTGCCAAAACTTCCTGATCAAGCTAGCTACTATAGTCGTCAATTAAATATTTATAATTTCACAGTATGCCAAGGAACATCTAAATCCCCACAAAATCAAAGAAACACATTCATTTATTCATGGTCTGAAAATGAATTCCCAAAAGCTACCAACCAGATCGCCTCTGCTGTGTTTAATAGATTAACAAATACAGATATTACGGGTATTACTACAGTTCGTCTTTTCGCTGATGGCTGTAGTGGTCAAAATAAAAACTGAACCCTTATTGGAATGGCAAGTAAATGGCTCAGTCAAGCTCCACAACACGTTCAGCAAGTTCTGTTGTTTTTCCCTTCACAGGTCACTCCTAAATTCCACCTGATAGAATATTTGGCAGAATAGAGAGAGAATTGAACAAACTTGACACAATTGTGCTTCCAGATGAATATTACACAATTTTGAGTAATCATGGTACTTTGCTTCGTCCAAAAGAACATTTTCAATTTTTTGACTGGAAGGAAGCTGTAACTCGTGTAATAAAACCAACACAGTCATGGCATTTTAGATTTTCCCAGTGTAAGAGATTTATCTTAACGAGATCGTGCAAGAACTCAGCATTGATTCTCGTTCGAGGGGAGTGTTTTTATAGAACAGACCTAGGACAAGGGCGAAGTGTTTTGAAGCGTGGTGTTACACTCTCAGATTTAACACCCGAGGTTCTGGAATCTGGTGTTCAGATTAAAGGCAGTAAGCTGCAGGACATTAACAATCTTTTGTGTAAACACTTTGGGAGCAAGTGGAAAGAATCTGAAAACCACCTGAACTTCTACTTGCAATTATATTAGTCAGTAAGTGTTGACAGTGTTCATACAATCATTGAAAATGAAAGTGATGCAGAAGACAAACCAATGGAAGAATCTGAAGAACTGCATGTGTAGCATTCAATTAAACATTGTTGATTTGGTGAAATTGATTATTTGCATACACTGTCATTAATATTCATTGTTATTCTAGTTTCTTGAATAGCGGCTAAGGTTTAAATGTTTTCTTTTAATTTAATTATGAATGTATTGTTTTAATGTTGTTGTTTTACGACCTTGTCAAAATAGCTTCAAATATATTGTGGCAATATTTTTCAACATTTCTTTTTAATTTACAACTGTTACTTTGTTTTTCATTGTTTGTGTGTTTAAAACTGTGCAATAAAATATCATTACTATATCGAGAAGAAAATACGTGTTTCCATTATCCACTTTCTCCAACATGTACTGTTCCAAATACCACTTTGTCTCTTTGATATTTCCAAACTCCACTTTGTCCAACATTTAAATCGGAATTTCTCAAAAACTAGCTGTTTAATTTTTATTTCCTTTATGGGTACATGCCACCTATTAAATCTAAACATCTAAGTAAACATTCCATTAGTCGTAACATCTCAAGAGAACAAATACAAGTTTTTCCTATTTTCTGGGAAATCACTTATGAAGGACAAAGTGGTGATTGGAATTGGTCGACTCAACATGTCTTCAATTTAGCTGATTTTTAACTATGTCATATGTATTTGCAATCTAACCAAGTTATAATTTTGTTAAAATGTAAGAAGTGACTGTGACTCTCGTGTGTTCTCATCTAGCCAGGCTTACGCACATTTCGAAGCATTCGCACTTTGTAGTGGGTTAGATTGCAATCACCTGTAGGAACATTGATTATATATTGCTGTTATTATATGTTTAACATCATTCACCACATAAACAGTTGTAGTATATCAGCTCCACGATAGTTTTCCGCAGCCTTCGTGTTAGCCACGGTCACAGGTTAAATCATTATACACGAGTTTGCAATCCATCCTGTTCGCGCGCAACGTCAATGCATTGAACCTATCGTGAAGCGACGGTCTGACAACAGACTCAGCCAGGCATTGGACAAGCAAGTGTAACAGCCTTAATAAAGTGCAGTATCTTTCCAGTCGGTTTTCCTTTTATTTTCAAGGCGTCCTGGGTAGCCTGAACAACCCAGGTAGTTTAAAATCGCAACGCACTCCTGCCTGCAACCACGAGGTCGAATCACCGTTTTTGCCCCCTGAGATCATTTTCAACTTAAAATTCACGCAAAACTTAATCAGGCAGCGGGAGTGGCGTCAATACTTATTTCAATAAGGAATAATAATAAATAAATTGTACATATTTCATAACATGTGACTTTTTTTTGAAGTAACAAGAAGTGTATAGTATTTAAAAAAAAAGTGGATAAACATAACATAATACAATAAAAATGTACTATCTTGAAAACAGTCAAAGCCTCGTCCCAGATTATTATAATAGAGTTTTCGAAGGATTCAAAACATATTTATGTAGTTGTAAATTCGTTTTTAATACATGTTCATATTTAAGTTATTCAAGTTCAATATCAAATAAAGTATATATTGAAGCAGTGCGGGCACTGCTTAGCATTACTTCCCCTCCTTTCCCCTCCCCCTCCTCCTTTCCCCTTCCTCTCCGACTTCCCCTTCCTTACCCCCTCTTCCTCCCTTCCCCCCCGCGCCCCCAGCGCACTCTGCCGTGTATTGTTCCCGGCCTATATAACCTCGGCACCCGGGCTATTTGCCGCAGTCATCCGGTCGTTTGACACGAGGACTGTCACTTGGGGTTGGCGTCGCGTTGGTATGTACTCGGCTGTGAAACTTAACGTCTGTAATATTCAGTAATTAGTATGATTTCTTGTTCTTGCTTGTGTGTCGTGGCCGCGCTTTCTCTTTTTCATTTTTGCCATGTTTAGTAATGTTCTTAATTTCTCTTGGACCCTTCAGGTCAGTACTTAACTGGATTCTTTGCCTTAGTTTCTTTTGCTCACGCAGAGTACTACCGGTAGCTTATGTAACAGTGTTTTTCTGCGGCTGTATATGGGATTGCCATGATGGCTTTGGACACTTCTTGTCAAGCCGCGTCGTAACGGTAATCGTAATCGTATGTAATGGTAAATGTAAACTCTTTCTTTCTTTCTCGTTGTTGCCTAGCGGCCCATATGATTGTGCTACGTTAAACGCGTCGTCAGCTTGCCCCATTTATCGCACCATTGTTTTAACCTGTATTCCCGCGGGAATCGAATTGTTATATGCGTAATATATGCATTGTATGCATTGTGATTAATAAATTGGATTGCTTGTTATTTCGTATTTTTGGACATTATTTATTGCAGCATGAGCGCACCACTGCCGTGGTCGTATGGCAATGACCCCTTGTTTGTGTTGATTTCCCGTTTCAGTTGTAGGTGCGGCTACAACTTCTGCGCTACTTTGCTTCGGCAGTGGTTTTGCTGTGTTTTTGCTTGTTTTCTTTCATGACCATGAGCGGTTCGGGAGTCAGCTGGATCTACCGGCTTCACCGCGACGAGCTGATACGGTATCTCAAGGAGAACCAGCTGCCTGCCTCAGCGAGTGACACTGTGGCTGACATGCGCGCCCGGCTCGTTCAATTCATACGCGAGGTCAGTGACGTCTCGTCTGGTGTTCCAACGGCGCAGCTCACACTGGAAGTAAGTCCAGCTCCCGATAATTCCTTTTCTCAAAAACTGTTTTTCTCTGTTCTCAAATCTCTTCCTGTGTTGAGTGGTAGTGAGCCTAGGCCTATTCTAGTATTTTTCTACAGGCTGAGCGCCTCGCTAAATTGAATTTAGTGTCAGCTGGCGCCTTTATGAAAGCTCTGCTTAGTAAGTGTGCTGGCGTTTATGTGTCTAGGCTAACAGAGGTTATCGTACAGAAGGTCGATTTTCATACTTTTAAGACGTCGGTACTTCGTGCTGTGTGTCCGCCGCGCGTCATGGACGCGTGTAAGCGCGATTTGATTTTCAGGTTTCAGCGTCCTAATGAGTCAGTGACTTATTACATTGATGAGGTTTCCTATGCCGATGTTTTGGAAATTGACATCGCTGAGCCTGAGATAGTACAGCTTATTTTAGGCAACTTTGCGCCCCATGTGCTCACCCACTGTGGCATGTTAGCTCCGCCTACCACTTTCGATGCTTTGCGTGCCTGGGGTAGTGAGGTAGAGGCGCGTTTATTAGCGGTGTCTAAATATGAGGCTGAGTTCTCGCCTCCTGCTAGGTCTACGTCCGTGTCACGTGTTCGTGACAGGGGATTTCACAGCTTACAGGTTACGTCAGGTTTCCGTGGCAGTGACGCACACGATGCTGACACTCGTGTTTTACGCACGCATGAAAATAATAGTCATCAACATTCCTCCTTTGTGCCTCGCCTTCATGACAGTTCACGTGCGCGGCGTTCGCCTTCACGTATATTTGACAGCGGGTCGCATGCACGCTTCCCCGCCGGCGGCGCGGATATTGTAATCCCTCCCCCTGGCCGTCCGTCTGCCCCACCTCTTGACACTTCCCAGCCATGCCGGCGTTTGACTGGCGGCGGGGTTGCCACGCCTACGCAACCGACACAGGGTGTTCCAACATTCAGTCGTGCTCGCTGCGCAAATTGTTGCGTGTTTGGACACGTAACTCAGGACTGTGATCAGGTACGCGTTGATGTTAACGCACGTAAATGTTTTTCCTGTAGGGGATTGGGTCATTACCGGAGTAATTGTCCGGGAAGCGGTCATTAACAGGACGGAAGAGAGGTCGTTTCTGTCGCTTCTATAGGAAAGCCTCTAGCTCTGTTTCTCTGAATTTCTTGCCCGTGTGTATTCACGAGCGTTTCTTTTCGGCTTTCGTTGATACCGGTGCTACATGCTCGGCTATTAGTGAGACGTTATTACTGCCTTTAAATTTTTTTCCTGAATCCTATTTTAATATTAAGGAATGTCAGACTCAGGACCCCCTCTGCCAGCAGGAACGTAGAGATCTTCATGATAAGAAGGCTGTTCCCTATGTTGAGGAGAGTGGCATGTTGTATTTTACAGGAATTCTGGCAGAGCCCGAAAGGCTGTTGTTCCAGCTGTCTTGAGGCCTATGGTGTTAACCTATTTTCAGGCATCTATCCTAGGTGGTTATCTAGGAATAGATAAGACTTTTCGCAGAATTTCAGCGCACCTGTTTTGGCCCGAGCTTCATGCTGCTGCTCGGAGCTTTGTTCGATCCTATCTCGACTGCCAGATTTCTAAGCCGCCGCATAATTCTAAGGTGGGTTTGTATGCTGCTGATCCTCCTGTTGCGCCCTGGCATGTCTTACATATAGATATTTTTGGTCCTCTGACACGTTCTAAGAAGGGTAATGTATGTTTGCTTGTTGTTCTGGATATTTTCACAAAATTTGTTATTTTATTACCTCTTCGAAACATGAAAGCTGCTACTATTGTTAAGGTACTTAAGGAACAGGTTTTCAAGTTGTTTGGTCCTCCATGTATGGTTGTTTCTGACAATGCCCCGTATTTTAAGTCTACTATATATAAGAATTTTCTTTTTGAATGGGCTGTTAAACCTATTTATAGTTCAGCTTATTTTCCGCAGGGCAACATAGTAGAATGACAAAATAATGTTCTTAAAAGCATCCTGATTTCCTTCTACCGGTCTGATCAGACTCTTTGGGATTCAGATTTGGAGTGCATTAATGTCGGACTTAATTCGGCTCTTCATTCTGCTACTGGTTTTCCACCTTCAATTCCGTTACTAGGCCGTGAGCTTACCATCCCCTTACTGAACCAGTGGGGCTTGCCGTCCCTGGACACTAGCCTGGACGCCCAGGCATTGGAACGTGTACTCGACACGGTTTCCTGTAACATTCATAAGGCCCGTAAGGCCGTTTCTGTCAAGTACAACAAGGCTAGAGCTCCTCATGGTTATAAGATTGGGGATTTAGTTCTTTGTAGTGCATTTAAATTGCCTAAGTTGGCTGATCAATTGAATGTAAAGTTACTTCCTCATTATGAGGGACCTTATTGTATCGACAAGTTTTTGGGTGCCAATACCCTTTTGTTAAAGTGCTGTAAGCGCCAATTTAAATTTCGAAAGGCTCACGTAACACAGGTGAAACCTTTAGTTAAGTAATTTTTTTATGGGTTTGTTGTAAGTTGTTGGCAGTATTATATCCAGTTACAGTATTATATATATATTTATATCTTTGTTGTTGTACCAATTATTTATTATTGCTCTTATGAGATGAGAATTAATTATTATTATGAGATAAGCCTATTGGCCTGTTACGTGTTCGTGTTCCTAGTAACTTGTGTTTGAAAATTGAGATTTGTATCTGCATTTGTTTTGTATTTGTTGGATTTGTGCGTGGTGTTGCGGCTCCCTTTCTTCTTTTTTTTAGTTTGGCGCGCCATCCTTTTTCCCTGTTACCCTTGCTTGCTGTGCCCGACTTCCGCCAGTGATCTTCAGCTTCACCTCACCGAGAGACGTCTCCGTGGGATCTTCCGTTCGTCGCCTCCTCCCTACTGGTGTTACCTGCCTGTGAGAGCCCATCGTGCTTCGGCCCATCGTCCTACCATGAACTTGCCTGGCGGATTCCTCGTCGTGTGGAGGCTCGATGCTGTCTCGCCGCTTCTGGGTCTTGGAGAGCGACCGTGTTGATTCCGGCTGAGTGCTTCCCGCACCGCCGTGAGCCCATGGCTGCCCCTGGCCCTTGCTGGACGGGCTGTGGTCATCGTAGCTGACCCCTTCGTCAGATTGCTGAGGCTTGTGACTTGGTGCTTCCTGCTGGAGTCCCCTCCCACGCCTAGGTGGTTGCGACTCGCAAAACCGCCCTGCTCCGAGCCCTTGTTCTGGGTTGAACATCAACTTCATATATGAACTTCTTACTCCGTACTCCGTATCAGCTGCTGGCTGCTGTCTACCACTGTTCCGAAGACCTGCGTAGCGTGTGCCTACGTCCAAAGCCATCTCGTTGATCGCCGCGGCGATCCTGAAGTTTGCTGTTTAATGCTGTCTCCAATCTCCAGTCTCCAGTCTCCGATGTCAACATCATGAACTTTTTTCATCGTGTGGATCCACATGCTCTCCGGGCAGATACACTTTAGGGAGGGGGGTTGAAGCAGTGCGGGCACTGCTTAGCATTCCTTCCCCTCCTTTCCTCTCCCCCCTCCTCCTTTCCTCTCCCCCCTCCTCCTTTCCCCTTCCTCTCCGACTTCCCCTTCCTACCCCCCCCCCCTCTTCCTCCCTTCCCCGCCGCGCCACCAGCGCACTGTGTATTGTTCCCGGCCTATATAACCTCGGCACCCGGGCTATTTGCCGCAGTCATCCGGTCGTTTGTCACGAGGACTGTCACTTGGGGTTGGCGTCGCGTTGGTATGTACTCGGCTGTGAAACTTAACGTCTGTAATTTTCAGTAATTAGTATGATTTCTTGTTCTTGCTTGAGTGTCGTGGCCGCACTTTCTCTTTTTCATTTTTGCCATGTTTAGTAATGTTCGTAATTGGATTGCTTGTTATTTCGTATTTTTGGACTTTATTTATTTTTTATTGCAGCACGAGCGCACCACTGCCGTGGTCGTACGGCAACGACCCCTTGTTTGTGTTGATTTCCCGTTTCATTTGTAGGTGCGGCTACAAAATATCATCTTACAAAGTAATTTCATTTTTTAATTGCATATATGGTTTGAAACGTGGGCATTTTTATTTTCAAACAGGTAAACTATGTATTTACAGGGGCATATTTGCTTGCATTACGTTGGCACAAAATTATTTCTTTGCTTTTTGAGATACTTCATCGAGTACACCATGACCAATATAAGTAGTGCTTTTTCAAGTATTACTTCGTCAAGTATAGATTCATGAATTCATTGCTGGAAAAGTATTACTTGAAGAATAAGTTCTTCTTTATAAAGTACTAATTATTCGCCAAACAAGCCTTCGACTACGAATCCCGCCCTTAGGGTTTTTTAGCATAAAATATTTTGCAATCACTTATATTAATCACAGTTATTAAATCAATATTTTAATATCCTAATGCTTAAAAAACATAAGGCGATTGATTTCGTATGCAACCATTTGAAACTTGTTGATGCAAAAAATGTATACCCTTTAATTTGTTTCAAACACAACCAACTTGGAGTAAATAGACTTACTACCGTTAATTCGAGCGATCACTATTAAATGTCCACTTAATCCTTGCTACACGATAATTTATATGATAATATAGGTGGTACCCATTGAACCAATTTTTCAATATGTAAATCATCAGTAATAACAAGAACAGTTTCTTAATATTTAAAAAAATGTTAATAATATCGAACCATTTGTGTTTTAGGAAGTGATATAACTCCTATATAATTTTTTTCTGTAATACTGCGATCCAATTTTACACTCAAACATAGGTAAGACACTCGATGGTCAGTTACAAAATAGCACATTTTACATGCTGCTTAACTTGTGTGTAAAATTTCTACCCACATCCGAACACATACCTAAGACATTTTGATTATTTTATTTTAAGCTAGTTCTATAGTTTTATCCAAAACAATGTATAACATAACCTAAAAATAACCAAATGTGTGATTAAAATATTTTTGTTTGGGAAAGTAAAACACTTATTACAGAAATATAAAATATCTAATTCAAATTTTGACACCAAAAGAGGTGTGGCCTGTAAGCCCCGTATATTTAATTGTTTCATTAGCTGAAATTTTTGTACCATAAATTTGGTATTTGACATTCTTTTAAATTTAAGCTATTCTGTTATGTAATATTTACTTGAACTGCTTAAATAATGGACCTTTTAATTTGATATAAATTGTTTTATTCATTATTTTAATCAATTTCTAGGTCTTTAAATTGAAATTCCACTGTCTAAGAGGCCTAGAAGCCATGTTTCCACCTCATTAAATTTGCTGCAAGCAGAACACACTAGTTCATCACTGGACCAATCAAGTTGTGTCCCCTGTGTTGCTTAATAATATTTGCCCATGTTTATATGTACACAATGAGTCATAATTTCCATAAAGTTTGAGAACATATACTTACAGTACAGTATTGTATAAGTGAACATACCAATTCCACCATGGAAGAAACAGTCAATGATATGATTCGTAATTTTTAAAACTTAATAAATAGTTATTGTTTGTTATAATAATACAATGCTCTAATCAAGATTGTATAATCACAATACCCAGTTAATTCATTGCAAGTGTGCCACATAATAATGAGTCACTATAATATAAGTTTAGTTTACCTTTTTTCTGGAACAGTTTTGGCTTAAAGGTGACATTACCACATTCACTACGCCATAGCTACTGGAAGTATATAGAAGGCCATGACCCAGAACTGACGTCCATTCCATGGGGGCCTGCATTTCTAAATCTCTGAACGACGTTCTGATAACTAATGTAGCCATTGTCAAAAAAAAAAACCTTTCTTTAACTACCTACTCACATGTGACCCTGGGTCAGTTATGGTGAAGAGCTTTACCCGGTCACTTAAACTTTATTCCATCATGTGGCTGCACTGCAGAGTCTTAACTTACAGTACCAGCCGACTTGAGGATAACGATATTTACAATTAATCAACTAATCATATATCTGCTATGAGCATTTTTTAACATAATCAACATAATTAACATAGAGCCATTGCACTAGACCTCCGAGCCTGGTCCTCTAGTTATATTTCTCGAATTTACAGTACTGGTGATCTCCAGCCACCAATCACTATAAAGGGACTGCTGCTAGGACCAGTGTGTTTAAAAGTAATTTGCAACCTTCATTCTAGTGTACCGTGCTAGGGCCGACAACCCAAAATATCTTTTTGTTAGACAAGACGAGTTAGCCTGGCACCTCCCGGATATTTCTACCTTAAATTCAATCCTGTAAAGCACTTGGCCAACCCCTAGCATCAAACACATGAACTCGGGTAATGGAAAAATAACTTACCTTAATTACTTTGCAATCTGTAAGCAACATTAAATGCTTTGGTCACTTCGTAAAGATTGTATGTGGACTGAGTGAATTGTTTAAAGAAGTAATCCGCACAAACGATTGTTTCACTGATCTGCCACAGTACAGCTATAGGTTTGTGAGCGAGCAAGTAAGCTGAGCAACACTCGAAGAGTTCTGAATGTGGCAGTAGTATGTAAATGACGGTCCGGAAACAGGCTTCAGGCTGTGGAGCCGGGAGCCGGTCCGCAATCTTGGATTGTGATGTCACGGCGGCCATCTTGGATGTCCGTGACCTTGAACTTGACCTTGAACTTTGTCCTTCAAAACTAGTCAAAATTTGCCCAAATTTTCCAAAATTTACCCAAAATTCGCCAAACATTCAATTTCTGGAAAAATATTCCGCCAAAATATCTCAAAAAAAAATTTAATTAAAAAATTAGGATTTCGAAAAATCTCAAAAGTCGTTTTGCCTTAGAAAGAACACAAAATCCTAAAAATGGCTTAAGCATCCATGTCTAAAGCCTCCGATAAGCCATTTCAAGGAATACGGATATGATGACCGCCATCTTGGATTATGATGTCAACGTTGCAATTTCTGTTACGCCCGCCATCATGAAAATCTTTATTTATCATCCGATTTTAATGAATTTTTTTTAAATTTATAAATAATTTCAATTAATAAAATTTTAGTAAAAATATTTAAAAAAAACATACTTTTTTGACATGGAGCTCGGAGTCCTCGGGACAAACCCGATGGGGGCAAAAAAATAAAAATGGCGACCGAACCTTTCCTCACGGTGGCTGCTGGCAGACTGACTCTCCCCACCACTTATGTCAAAGTATATATATCGTCACCTAGTATGATTTCATGTCCACCATCTTGAAAATCCATAATTTCAATCCTAGAAATTCCGAAATAATTCAAAAAATATTTTAAAAAATTGCCTACTTCAAATGTTTAGTTACTTAATTGTTTCAGTCCTCGATTCGATTCCCGGCGAGAGTAAACCAGTAATTTATTAATATATTAAAAATTTCTCAAGAAAAAGTAATAAATCATTTTACACCACATCCGTCGTTTTGAATTATGTCACCACTGTATCAATTATCGTTACGGACGCAATCTTGAAAATCTCTATTTATTATTCGATTTTAATGGAAAAATGTCAAAATTCATAAAAAAAATAACTTATTAGAACACTGATTGGTTGGATCGATTTCCGTCCTTGGTTCGAAACCGGTAAGAGCAAAAAAAAACAACAGATCCTACCCCCAACAGAAGCCACCTAGACTGACCTCACACCACCAATAACAAGGTATATATCGTCAGCTGGTATGATGTCAAGTCCGCCATCTTGTCTTCGTCCGCTGGAGGCCGCCATATTGTTTTCGTCTGCTAGAGTGTGCTGGTAACATGTTAGTATAATATTCTGAACACCATACTTTTGACCTCGATTGTTGACATTGATATTTGTTTTTGTTACGCCTCTCGTGCCTCAACATTAAATTATTTTAAATTAATTAAAAAATACCTGGAAACTGCTGGGCAAAAATAATAAGAAAAATAAAGTTATTTACCAGAGGTTGCACGAGGTGGTGAACAAGACAATTTGTAACTCCCTGTACACAGGCAACTTGGGAGCTAGTGGATCTTTTAAAAGGAAATAGGTGAATATGAAACAAATAAATCACCACATAGGTAGGTTGAGTAGTTCATTTGCAAACAGTGTTATGTCCACCAAAAATTAAAAAAAAATGTTTTATTGCCCTATGATGTTCCTTGGGAAGTCCGAATATGGCTAAGCTAAACAGATTCCTGCAAAATGTGTTAAAACCTTACTAAAATCAATGTTAAAAGTTACCTACAGATGCAAAGTATGTTATGTACTTCTGTGATTGAGTAGCAAATCATGTTTTGTCCAATATGTAGTATGTCTGAAAAACATGTTATGTCCAATGTAAAAGACATTGTCATGTCCACCAGTTTGGCCTCGGCTGGTATGATAGCACAAGCCCCAAGTGCGCCACCCATCCTACATAATCTATGGGGAAGAAAGTTAGTTCGCCACCCGCCCCTAGATGACAGACAAAGGGGAATGTAAATTAAGGAAACTTTGTCTACCTACCCAGCCTAATTCAGGACAAATATGTAAATACCCAGTGTGGTATCAAGAAGCCTTTAAATTATACAAGTGAATGTAAAGAGCATTGTAATTCGAATATGTATGCACAGGAAGGGTACAGATGTGCCCTCCCTGATGAATATGTACATACATTGTATATTTACTCTGGCTGAGCTAAGCCAGGCAGAAAGCTCTCCCCAGTAATTTCTGGGCTAATAAAAGTTGCAGAATACTTGAGCAGTATTATTTAGGCAGCGACCTCTCTGGAGGACTGATCCTCCTTCCTACCTCTCTCTGCTCTTGGGCAGCGACCCCTGCTCGGGGACTGCTACTGCTCCCCCCCCCCTCTGCCCGACCTCTCCCTGCTCTTGGGCAGCGACCCCTGCTCGGGGACCGCTCCCACTCCCCCCCCCCCTCTGTCCGACCTCTCCCTGCTCTTGGGCAGCGACCCCTGCTCGGGGACTGCTACTGCTCCCCCCCCCCCCCCTCTGCCCGACCTCTCCCTGCTCTTGGGCAGCGACCCCTGCTCGGGGACCGCTCCCGCTCCTCCCCTTTGCCCGACCTTCCCCTGCTCTTGGGCAGCGACCCCTGTTCGGGGACCGCTCTCGCTCCTCCCCTCTGCCTGGGACAAGTCAACATAGACATTTTATTTACTGTTGCATATGGTGTTATGTCCTGATTATATCCCGAATTGTTCTTTTCACATTCATGCGGTATGGATATTAATATAGTGTACACTTTATGGTCCTGTCAATGTAATGGAAATTTTTTTTTTATGTGAAAAGACATTTTGTGATTACAATGTCTGTGAAGAGAATTAATATTGTGTCCATGCCAATGTTGTCAACAGTGTATCAGTTATCAAGACAATGAGATCGTATTATTTAGTTGCTTGAAATAAAGTTTGCGATCTTTTTGCAGTAAAAAACATGAATAAGGAAAATAGTTTGGCCGTTACTGAAACTAATGTTAAGACTGCTGAGCCATGAAGGTCACGGAAAAAAAGGAGGAATGAAAGTTCGTGGAAAAGAAACAAAGCTAAAAGAATGAGGTTAGTATTTTTGTTCGATCCTGTTTTAAAACCAATTTATGCAAATTAACAATCATAATATGTATATTAATGTTTGCTAATGTAATATTAATGATTGTAATTGTTGCAGATACTCCGCAAATGGTTTCCCGAAGCGTAGAAATTGTCAACATCCTAAGTCACGATTCAAATGCAGCGAAATAACAATGCAGGATGTAAGAGAACGAACCAGAACTTCTACCAGGAACCCGACCGGCCAGTACAAAATTCGTTTCTTTTGAAATATGTAACAGTTGATATACCAGCGACCAGCCCGGAAAAGATCCCGCAGTGATTCTTTTGACAAATCAGTGACAACAAAATATTATCTGCTAAAAAAAGTAAGGACCGAGCAGTAAACGTACATGTATGCAAACAGATGTTCCTAGAGGTTTTCAAAATCGGAAGATCACGACTTCAGAACTTATGTAAGAAATTTTTGGTGAAAGGCATTCTGCCTAAAGAAAAAAGAGGCGGTGACACTAGTTGTGAGAAGTATGGTGAAAGGAAACAATCGGTTAAGAGCTTCATTGAGACATTTAAACCCATACAGAGTCACTACACCATGTCAAAAACGGTAGAAAAGCAGTATCTCCCTAGCAGTTTGAGCATTACTGCACTGTGGCAGCAATATAATGAAGTTCATGAAGAAGATTTACATGTGATGTATGAATATTTTAGATCTAATTTTGTTACTGACTACATCAGTTTTGCGACACCTGCAACTGATTGCTGTTCCACTTGTTTGCGACTGAAGGAAGTTATCCTGTACAGACCATCAGAGAATAGGTGATCTAAAAACAGAACTGAAAGTTCATTAAATGCGTGCCAATGCATTCTATGGATTATAGACTACTGAAGAAGGTGTTTTTACACTAAGCTATGACTTCCAGAAGAATTTGGTTTTGCCAAAAGTTCAAGAACAAGCTGCATATTACGCACGCCAGTTATATTTATATAATTACACCATTTGTCAGGGTTCATCCCATGATTCTCAGAGCATTCAGAACACATTTTGTTATCTTTGGGCTGAAGGGGCAGCTTCAGAATAGGCTCAAACGAGATTGCATCTGCTTTGTATAATCGTTTACAGAATACTGATCTGACAGATGTTCACAGCATCCGCCTATTTGCAGACGGGTGCGGTGGACAAAACAAAAACAAAAATGTGGTAGGAATGTTATGTAAGTGGTTAGTTCAAGAAGCTCCTCGGCCACTGAAGACAGTAATTTTGGTGTTTCCCATTGTTGGACATTCCTTCATCCCGCCAGATCGCGTGTTTGGAAAAATTGAGCGTGCTCTGAAGAAGAATCCAGAAATTGTTACCCCTATAGAATATGAAACTGTGATTAGTAAATTTGGATCTGTTATTCATCTAGGCGATACTTGCTCTGTTTATAACTGAAAATCAGCAGAAGAGGATGTTCTGAAACCAAAAATCTCATGGAATTTCCAATTCCAAAAGTCCAAAAGGATGATTCTCACACGCTCCAAAGACGGGAATGTAGTAGTCCAGGGAGAGCCGCATTTCAGAATATAGGTTGGAAAACCGAAGAGCATTGTGAAGAGGGGAAAACGGGCAAGAAATCTGGAGCCAACGACCATAGCAAAGGGTATTCAAATTGGAAGACCTAAACTGGACAATGTATGCAGGTTACTGACGACACATTATGGCGAACAATGGAAAAGTGTTGAAAGGCTAAAGTAGGCCTACTACAAAACTGTTCTACACGCTAATGAAGATGCTGCAGAAGTTGAAAATGATTCCGACTTTGATGTATTTCCAGAAGAAGAGGTCGTAATTCAGATTTAAGCCTGGGTTCGTTGGCTATAACTATTTTTGTAATACTTCATTGTTAGCCCTAAGTGTCAGTGTTTTACAAGACTGTTTAGCAAGTTGATAAAACTTACTGACAAACAGAATCAGACAATGATTGTGCATAATTGATGCAGTAGATCGCTGGAAAATGTGACAAATTCTATTATTTTGTTTGTTTTATTTTTTATTCATTGCTAGTTCAAATTGTAAGTTAGTTTTTATAATACTGTTTAACATGTTAATGAAAAGTACACGAGGAGCAAACATCAGGCAATGAGTGTATGTTTATGCAGCAGATTGCTGCGAAATGTTGCAAACATTTCTTTCCCTTTATTTTTTTTTGTGATACGTCATATTTTTAGCAATCAAAGTCAATACTGGTTAATATTTTATGTTCATTAATAATAAATATATCTTAAAACTATACAACTTATCCCTTGTATAGTTTTAATAAAAAAATGTGTTACAGTAGATACTGATACAAAATTGTTAATTCCACATCACATATGCAAAATGTGTTAAGTCCACACCACAGATGCAAAATGTGCTTTGTCCAATGTTTTTTACAATTTTATAATTTTTATAATTGAATATGATTTGTATGGCATGGATATCCCGTTTCCTTTATTTGCCATTTCGTTATAAAAAAATATTTGCATATCTAAAACCATTTCTTTGTCTGCCATAGGTTTTCGTGATTTCCCACAACTTTTTAGCAAGGACATAACACTGTTTGCAAATGGACTACTCGGTTGGTCTATAGGTTTACCGGTTTATTCAGCCTAATTAAGTTCAACGTGTTTGTCAATAGTTTTGGATTAAATAAGTTTCACAAAGAAAGGTATAGACAAGATTTCAAGCTTACTTAACGGTGGGCCGGCCCGATATTTTTAAGACAATTTATATTATATTAATTACACATCATCACAGAACAAAAAAATTGAAATATTCCCCCATATTAGATTCTTTCACTGATTACATTGATTATCGTTTCTGATTATTTTACATATTCTCGTGGATTAAGTTATAAGTCACTGTTCGCGGGTTTGCATTTAATAAATTTAGTTCATTGTAAGGAGATATATTATCTAATATCACCCGGGTCTTCAAAGTGTGACGTTGGGCCGGGAAAAAATTCTTTTCTTAAGGGGACTCGGAGCTCGAGGTCCCGAATAACATGCTGGGAGCTAATTCGTCCCCCAACACTTGGACCCTGTCTGAAACACAAGAAAATTCAGATGAATTAGACCTGCTTCCAGACAGTCAAACATAGCTGGCGCAAGAGGCCAACCAACGGGAATTTTGGGAGGAGAAGGGGACTGGAGTACTCACCAAACAGGGTGTGGCTCCAGAACTCACGAGATCCTCGCGCAGAAGACCAGGAGGCGCGGACCGAAAACCGCGTGGAGGCCGCGGAAGAAACCATAAATTAGGAAAATTCGAAGAAGTTATAGTTTAACTAATACCTAACTTGCTGCCTAATGACACGACTGACTGGCTACTGTTCAACTGGGATCAGATCCCCTAAGACAGCTGACTACATTTTTAATTGAAGGCGATTCCATCGTAGCCACGACAAGAGGCGGCGAGAAGGTCTGCAAAACCTGCAGCGCGGTTAGTAGCCAATGTCAAAGTCCCTTGATGGCGGAACACGCTCCTAATTAAAACGGGCGCTAAGGCCCTAGGGAAAAGGAGGGGGAAGGTTCGGTTCTAGCCCGAAAATTTCCTAAGGAGTCCGAGGCGTGCGTGACAACAACACAACATGCGCGCTCTCTCCCGGCGGTAACAGGAAGATACAAAGAATCGACTTTAACTGGACGCGATCTGAAAGCATAGGGGTTTATGGTGACGCGGAGCTGCTCTCTAGCAGCGTAAAGGGGAACTAACGGAGGAGGTGAGCTGAATCGCCACCAGGTGTCATGGGCGTTGGCTCTGCTCGCTGGCGATCCGGGCTGAAGTTACTTTATCTGTCACTAGGTGTCGTGGAGGGTTCTGTAGGGCAAGGGCGAATGTCCTTGGAGTAGGCCACTGCCTTGGCGAGTTCACGTCAGGGCAATGATCCTGGGTAAATTCTACGAACCAGGGGGTGGAGAGAGAGGGGAGGGTGGACAGAAAAGCGCAGAGATGGCTGGGAACGAGCGTCCACTGGATACTCAGTCATGTCTGAGGCTCGCTGATCTAAGCGGCCCTCTAAGAACTACAGCTTGTCGGCCAGAAGCTGCTCTCTGCAGATTTAGTCATGTAGCGAAATAAAATTACGGACCCCGGGCGTGACAACAAGCAGCACAAAACAATAGACAATACTCAACCTACCATAACCAATCCGCTTTAACTCCATGGTGCACAGCCAATGGGGAGACAGCTTGTCTGCCATTGGCTGAGCAAGATGTAGTCCATTCTCCGATAAATACCCTCATTTTGTAGACATTCGCGCGGCAGGGAGTGGAGAGAGTCGGCAGGTGAACATGTAGTCTCCGCTCCTGCAGCGAAAGTCCGCCAAGTAGCCCTTAATACCAGTTTTGTACTACCGCGAACATCGACGAATAGGGACCTAAATAAGAGAGAAACCACCGAAGGTGCTAGCGCCTTAGGCCTAACCTCTGCACAGCTCTGTGCAGAGGCTGTGGGTGGATCTCTCCCTTCTTTTGTTAGGAGAACCGTAATTGCCCCTCAGGCACCCCCCCCCCCCCCTCCATGCACCCGGACCCTGAACAGGCCCAGGCGGGGTTGTACGGCCCTGAGAGCGCCAATATGGACACAACAGCTGATCCACACGCGCACAAGCGTAAGAATTCTGATGACACACAGGCGCACGAATGCAAACGCCTCCTACAGCATTCAGACGACTCGCAAACAAGCGCGCATGCCACAGAACACGACGCGAGCGGCCCGAGCGACGCGATTTTTTTTTTTTTCCTAACCTAACTAAAAACTAAGTGTGTTTGGGAGGGGTCCGGGTTAGGGAGGGACCTAAGTGCGTCTCAGGCCGTAGCCTATCACGCCTTAGTCATGCTGGGAATAGCCATGCAGGGAGAGGGTCACATGCATCGTGTGCTAGGAGGGGATTGGCCAGCCATGGCAGCGATTGTTGCCATGACTAACTCCCCTCACTCTTATCTCTAGTCTAAGCTACTAGTTAAGTTGGGCCCAGGTAAAACCTGCATAGACACAGGGAAAACCCTGGGCACTTTCATGCGGGATGCAAGTTTGCATGCATTAGTGTAGGAGAGTACAGGAGACAGAGGATGGTCTGGATGAAGAGTTGGCCAGAGTAGAAAGAGTCTACCATGCGGGGGTTGGGCACTTGGACTCAAGGTCCGCCTTGATTTTTGATTTTGTCCAGGACTGGAATTCGCTGGCCAGGGACGCAGGCGCCCCTGGCGGTGAGGGTAACACGAACCACTCACATCCGCTCCAGACAGCAGCACCTATAACTAAAAGAGAGAAAATTAAACATCCTATAGACTAGACTATTTTTAGTAAATGCATGTTGCGCGGGCTAACATGCCTTAACGTGTGGTGTAACGCATGTGTGGGCATTAAATGTTTTATTTACGTTAAGTATCCGCGAGCTGAGACATGGGCTTTACTCCGGAGAAACTATAGCTTCAGGTCGCCTGTCGCCTGTCAATGGCTGTCGGCACTTAGAGAAATTAGTTCGTCCGTCATTGCTTAACCCATTATCACAGCATCTACGCATCCAGAGCTACGAATAATTAATTTAAACAGTGTATCCGCGAGTTGGCGCTTCAGGAATCACTCAGGAAGAGGGCACAGCTCATATCGCCTGTCGCCAGTAAGGGCAGTCGGTCGGTTAGAGAAACTACCCAATTCCTTCATCGCGAGCCCTTTAGCCCCAACTTCTACGCTTAATTGTCTACGAGTTTGTGTGCGTGT
This sequence comes from Bacillus rossius redtenbacheri, assembly GCF_032445375.1. Lineage (NCBI taxonomy): Eukaryota > Metazoa > Arthropoda > Insecta > Phasmatodea > Bacillidae > Bacillus > Bacillus rossius. Next base: position 60,754,616 of record NC_086331.1, on the reverse strand, counting down.
AGCATTAACTGTAAATGTGTTACTAAGCATAACTAGAACTACTTTTTTATACATATATTATGTAACATAATATAGGCTAATATTATTATACTTACGTCTATTCACTAGTTATAGTGGAAGAACTGTCGGCGTATGGGTTTAAGGCGAATGTTGAAGGAGCATTCGTATTTAATTTTTATTAAGTGAGGTTTTATATGCAGCCTGCTTGGTTATTTAGTATTTATAAGTTAAATAATTATTTTTGAAGTATTACTCGCGTAGGAAATTTTCCGTGTAGACAGGGCTGGGTTCCGCGTGCGTGAACCTGTGCGTGACGTGATTGGCCAGCGGGCCGGCCAATCTCAGAGCAGCTAGGGCGGCCTGTGTGCCAGTATTGAAATAGGCATTTTGTATTTGCGATAAAATTCCGGGTCGCGGTCTCCGAGAGAGGAAATATACATATTTGCGCTCAAGCGACTCTTATAGAATTTCTGTGCAGTCCTGACATAATAATCTTTCAAGAGTTCGAGTTTAAGCTCCCTGTGCATAGCCCTGACGGGGCAGTACACAGGCGCATCTGTCGCGATACGAATGCTCTTGTTCTGTATTCGCTGCAACTTTATTAAATGGCTCTCAGCCGCAGTTGCCCACACTGGTGCTGCATATGTTATGATGGGCTTAATGAGCGCGTTATATATTATTAAGCCATTTTTAACAGAGCTCCCGAGTCGTCTGCTCATGACTGGATAGAGTGTCATGAGTCTTGCGAAAGCTGCCTTTCTTTTGGATTCTATGTGATCACGCCATAGTAGTTTTCTATCCATGTGTACTCCTAGATATTTAACTACGTTTTTATGCGGTATTATTGCATCAAAGAGTGTGAGGCGTGGTCTATTTTCTATGTCCGGTAGATGTTTGCGCGTGAACACTATGGCTTCTGACTTTGTCGGATTTACTTTAATTCGCCATTTTGTGCACCAGTTTTCAAACAGATTTAATGCAGTTTGCAACCTTTCGGCAGCCAAATTTAAGTTCCTAGACTTACTAAACAGAACTGTGTCATCAACATATCGCTCGGCCCGAGCGACGACAATAGCGGGCAGGACCAGCACCTCCCCCCGCCCCTCCGCTCCGCGCCAATCACGGTGCGCCACGACAGAGACCGCCCCTACGAGGGGCTCTATGACGCGCTACAGGCAGCCAACATTGCCTTCACGGCCCGCGACACAGCTCGGGGCACGCAATACACGATGCAATCTATCCCAGACTATCATGTTGCACTACGCATTATTAAACAGGCTCCGTACGAGCATTTCCTGACGCGACTTAGCTCAGAAAAGCCGCTGAAATATGTTATCAAAGACATACCTGCAGGTACCGACACCAGGCGAATTGAAGCCAACCTAAAACAACAACAAGTCCCAGTCATTGTCATTCATCAAATGCATGATCGGTACAGACAGCCTCTCAAAATGTACCAGCTTGACGTACCGCGGGACTACGAATCGGCGCACGCCATTACGCATATCCTTGGCCTGAAAGTGCGTATTGAAGAGTACCGACATCCCAGAGGCCCCCTGCTGTGCGGCAATTGCTGCAGGATAGGCCATATCACTTCACAATGCGGTTTCCAATCTGTCTGCTGCTACTGCGCAGGACCACACAAAACAACAAATTGCAAAGCTAAAGAGCCTCAGTGTGCTAACTGTAAGGCAGCACACACTGCAACCTACAGGGGATGTCCCGCCTACATTGCAGCACTGCGCCAGCGTTTCCCGCAGCAACCCAATACAAACTATCAGCAGCAACAGCAGCCGCGCGCAGCACAGCCGCGAAGGCAAGCTGCACCGCGGACCCAAGAGCCAGGAGAATGGCAAATTGCGACAGGCAGGCGCCGCAACAAGCCCTGGCAGCATCATCAGGCAAACGCAGCACAACATCATGACTATCACGCACAGCTAAACTATAGCAACAGATTTGAGTCCCTATCAGCGGAGGACTACGAAACAAACTTTCCTCACGCCGACGACCCGCGGCAACGCCGCCCCCCGCCGGGAGGGACAAGACCGCCGCTGCAGCAAGCGCAACCGCGGCTGCAGCAACAGCCGCAGCAGGCACTAGCCCAGCCACGAGTGCCAACCAAACAGTGGCGGAATCCTCAACCGCAACGCCAGCAATGGCAGGAACAGGCGCAACCACGTGCCCCTGCACAGCCACAACGCACGCAGCTGCAGCAACGGCTCGCGACAATACAAAACGATACACGCCCTCTGGCCCCCAAAAATGGAATAATGATGCAACAATCTGCAGCCATGGAAACTGTGACCGCAGCAGGGGAAACAGAACAAGCAGCCACACAGGCTGCAGCAACTGCTCCGCAGCCTAATGCAGCAGCGACCCATAAAATCTCACTCCCGCTTCCCCCCCCCCCCCCTCCAACAAGCAACCTGGAGGATGCGGCGAGTGCAGTGAACAACAGTAACATCTTGTACAACACGCTCCGTGCGCAAAAGGAAATAAATATGTCAGAGGCAGGAAATCGTTTCGCCATCGAACTCTGCAACCTCCTAGCAGCCTGGGCAGATCCCAAAGTGCAGCAAGTTCATAAAATCAAACTGGCAGCCGAACTGGCCATGACCATGTTTGGTATCATTGAAAATGCCAGCACGCACCAATGAACACCATCCTAGACTACAATTACACAAGATGGCCACGTGGAATGCCAGAAGCATCCGCCCCAAACTCACGGAACTCAAAGATTTCATCCGAAAACACGAAATACAAATACTTGCAGTCCAAGAAACTCACCTCACACCGACCGCGAAACTCGCCATACCTGGATACGACATCTACAGGAAGGATCGGCCTGCCCCTCCGCCACCCACCCCCCCCCCCCCCCGCCACCCCACATGCCCACTGGCAAAATGGTGGTGGCGTGGCCTTAATCGTAAACCGGCGCATAAAACACCACGAAATACAGCTCCCAGTAATGGGCAACATTGAGGCTGTGGGCGTCTCAACATGTGTAAATGGCAAGCCCTGTACCATCCTCTCCCTCTACGCCCCTCCTGGCAAAACAATCACAACCTCTGACCTAGATTCACTCACCAAAAGTTCCCACACTTTCCTCGCACTTGGCGACCTGAACGCAAAACACCCGTCCTGGAATTGCGTCAGAACAACCCAGAACGGCCGCACCCTATATAAGCATCAAGAAAATAATCCCTATATGGTCTGCGCACCATACCACCCCACCCACATCCCCGATGCTGCGCACCAATAACCAGATATTCTCGACCTCACCATCTACCAAAATACCTCCTTCATCTATGAGCTAGAAGTCCTTAACGAACTCCACTCCGACCACCTCCCTGTCCTAGTTCTCCTAGAAAATGCCCACTCTGCAGCTACAGAAACATCACCGCAGCTTAACTACAGCAAAGCCAACTGGAATAAGCTCAATACACACCTAAACCACCACCTCCGGATTCAAGAACAGCCTAACACACCGCCATCTGTCAATCAATCTATAGAACACTTCACCTCCTCCCTACAGGCTGCCATTCAACACGCAATCCCCTACATCAAACCAGCGACAAACACAGGCCAAGAGATCCCGCAGCACATCACCGTGCTCATTACTGCCCGCAACCACGCACGCCGCCTATGGCAAAACCACCAGTTACCAGCCTATAAAACAGAAACCAACAGACTCCAGAAAAAAATTAAACAAGAAATCGCAAAACACAAAATCAAGACCTGGGACACAAAAATTCAAGACCTGAGTGCAGCATCCAACAGCCTCTGGACCACAACAAAAGGCCTCATGCGAAAGCCAGTCGTAGTACCACCGCTCAAGACAGGTACACCCACCACCCCAATAGCCTTCACACCACAGGCCAAAGTAGACCTACTGGCAGCTACTCTTGAACAGGCATTCCGCCCAAACGAAGCACCTTCATCGCCGAATCACACTGCAACTGTGCACCAGCGCCTGCGACAGCTACTCATGCGCCCCTTGCGGGACCAACCAGCCCCAACCACAAACAGGGAAGTTGTCAAGGAAATTGGCAAACTGAAGCCGAAGAAAGCCCCAGGCGCTGACGGAATACAGGCCATCGTGCTGAAGAACCTGGGACCCACAGCGATTGATGCACTTACACACTGCATAAATGGCATCCTCCACACCTGCAGCTGGCCAACGACCTGGAAGCCTGCAAAAGTGATCCTGTTCCCGAAGCCAGGCAAGGATGCCACAGACCCGCAAAACTACCGCCCCATCAGTCTGTTGAGCACTATATCTAAAGTGGCGGAAAAAATAATCATTACAACACTCAACACACACCTAGACCAAAGCAACACTCTACCAGACGCACAGTTTGGTTTCAGATCGCGCCACTCCACAACACACCAACTGGTCAGGATCACAGAACACATAACTACAGGTTTCAACAAGAAACAATACACAGCAGCAGTCTTCCTAGACATAGCAAAGGCTTTCGATCGTGTGTGGCACGAAGGTCTGCTATACAAGCTCCACACCATCAACCTACCAGACTGCTACACACGCCTGCTGGCCTCCTACCTGCAAGACAGAACATTCCACACGAGTCTTCTAGGAGCTCAATCAGCAAGCAGGCCTATTCAATCTGGGGTCCCACAAGGCAGCATCTTGGGCCCCACTCTCTTCAACATCTACGTATACGACCTACCTACACCAACACGAGCGCACACGGCCTGCTATGCCGACGACACCATGGTCTTCGCAAGCTCCACCAGGCCCTACCTTGCAGTACGAAAGGTGCAGGAGGCCCTTAACAAACTCGAAAAATGGCTCACTGACTGGAAGACAGCAGTGAATGTTTCAAAGACAGAAGCTATTATATTCTCTCGCCGACTTGTCCCTGACAACCTACAACGACTACAGCTGTTCGACGAGAAAATCGCGTACACTAAAAGTGTTAAATACCTCGGAATACACATGGACTCGAAACTCACATGGAGCACAAACACACAGAAGAAGACAGCAGCAGCCTACTCCCGGATGGCGCAGCTCTACCCACTACTGAACATGAACAGCTCACTCTCCCACAAAAACGGCACACTGCTGTACACGACATGCATCAAGCCCATCCTCACGTACGCAGCACCAGCTTGGGGATATGCAGCAAAAACACATACTGCGAAACTCCAAGTAGCACAGAACAAGGCGATCAGGCGCATTGCGCAAGTGCCTAGATATGTTCCCACCAAGCCACTACACAACGAACTGCACATAGACACAATCAGCGACACCATATACAAACAAGCAGTGAAATTCTACAAGACCACCCAGGGCCATGAAAATCCACTCATACGCGCCCTAGGACAATACGACGAAACAATTCGAAGAAAATATAAGAGACCAAAATACATGCTTGTGCCTAAGCCACCATAGAAACACTATGAAGACACAATAACACTCGCGTCTCCAGACAACTCAACTGAGCCGCGCAATCGTACTATATCTACTCCAAACAACCACGATTTAATTTATTAATTAATCAACTACTCACCCACAGCAACACATCTACTCGCCAAGGAACTTCCTGAACCACTCACACCGTCACATCGCACAACACACCAGCACAACACGAGCCCGCAGCCCACGCAGGAAGGAAGGAAGCTGTGCAGCGAGCAGCGAGGACACCATCCACAGTGCGCGCCAGCCCTCACAGCTGTCCCCCCCCCCCCCCCTCACCGACACACGACCTAGCCCGCGAGTGCAACGAGTGATTTCAGTGATAAACTCGCAATAAATCCCTATTAGTGCTAAAGTCAGGTCATTCACAACATAACATTATATATCCCTTTGAGTTCTCTCCACACCCACAATAATTACTCCCGCCAACGCAGCCCAGAGACGCCCCCCACAGTGTCTGGAGCACTCGTGGCAACAAAAAAAAAAAAAAAAGTTTTTTAGTTTTTAGTGTTTTTATGTTTTCTCTTCTGTTGCAGGAAGCGGCGGCTCGCCCCGCACAACATTACAACAGGCGCGCCTGCCGCCCCTACTGGCCGACTGGCCACAACGCATGCCTCTGCGACCCAAGTCCGCGTCGCAGGGGCACCACAACCCAACCATCTAACTCCCCGCTCCTATCATCCCACGGACTGATCGGGCGCGGTAACATCGCTGCATTCGGGCTACAGGTTTCCTCCAGTGCGTCGCTGGTTTACTGTAGCCAACCCACTTTGCTACAACCCCTAGACTGCCGGGGCGCTAATTGCCGCGCCCCTGCAGTCTCATAGGTCTCGCACTAGATGCTCGCGGGTCGCCGTGGCCTCTCCCGCGCGAGCGGGGGAGGCTACTGACCAAATTTTACGATATTACGAAAAGCGTATAGGCCTTCCGCCTGGCACGCATTAAGAACCTCCCCTAAATTCACTCCCAGTTTTCCGGACTCGCAATCACTTCGGTTGTGCGAGACAGACTTCAGCGTGGAGGGGCTGTTGTCAAAAAAAAAATTAGACATTCGCGCTTTGGTCGGTGGTCGTCTCTCGGGGCGTGCGCATCTCTCTCGCGGGCTGTTGGCTGGGAGTTCCCTGCGCCCTATTGGGTAACCGAAGGCTGGCAGTGCGCGGGGGATTTGTGTGCGTGCTGGGGGCGGCCTAGCAGCGCCAACTGCTACCGACCGCGTCCCGCGGGTGGCGGTTACGGGAGCCCAGCTCGAGAGTTGCAATCTCGCTGGGGTGGCTGTGAATAACCAATAGCAGTCCGCGGACCAATGGCCGGCCTGTGGAGTCGTTATTACGGCTATCGGGGTGAAAGGTAGCCTGAATGTAGCTCGGCGCGTGGCAGGAAGCAGCTTCGTCGGCGAAGGCACCGCAGGGGAGCTCGATGTGCCCTGGATGCGAAGTGTAGACGAACTGCGGGCTGGAACTTGCGGAGCTGTGAACTGCTGCGCGCGCAACGGAATTGAAATGCATCGGAACTCTGAAGGAAGACATCAGGAACCTTCAGCTGGGGCTACTGTAGGTCTGGCAGTAGTAGCCTCGAGCAGCGCGACCTTCAACCGTCTCGGGGATTTTGGGTGGCGAGGTTGGTTCCCTCCTCCCACCCTGGCTTGAAAAGTACTGATGTTAACCTGAAGAAGGAAGATGAAGATGGCGTAACGTCAGGCTGCCTTTCGCTCCGTGCGCCCGCAGTTCGAGCCGGTTTACTGGCTCGTCTGCCCACTTCTGTTTTAACTGTGGCTGCCTGGGCAGCTGTGGCTGGGCTGACGAGTGAAGTCGCCCGCCCCTGGTTAATAACAACCCAGGAGTTCCCAAACATTAAATGCGGGCCGCAAGGCCCAAGCACCCAACTCCAGCATGGTTGATTTTTCAGCTCCTCCAACTCTTCTTACCTGGACCGTTCTTCCCTCTTGCCCAGTAGTTACCTGCTTGCTTAATGCATGATATTTGATCCCCGCATGAACCGGCCCAGGATTTTCCCTGTGTCTATGCAGGTTTTACCTGGGTCACATTAGCTAGCTTTTAAGCTAGGCGACCAATGGAGCGTCAGTCATGGCGCCAATCGCAGCCATGGCAAGCCAGTAAACCCCAATAAGCACACGATGCACGCGCCCTTTTCCCGCATGGTTAAAAACCCGCATGGTAGAGTGTATAGCCTTCGGCCTGAGACACACCTAGGTCCTCCCCTAACCTGGACCCTCCCCTACACACTTAGAATTAACTTAGGCTAGGAAAAAAAATCATTCGCGCTTTAGCAGTCAGCCTGGTCGGTCGATCTCTCTCTCCACTAGTACCAAGATTCCAAACCCGCACCGAAGGAAGAGGGCAAATCACCACGGCCACAAGCACCTCGAGCAGCGCGAAACAAGTCTAGAGGCAGACTCCATAGCAGATTGGTCGCCGAACTACATGCGATGCAGTTCGCCTGTCGACCTCCTTGCAAAGAGATACGAGGGCGACATGCCAGAGTACTTCGGCTCGCTGGTATTCTGCATCGGGCTCTCGTTGGACGGCGACCTGGAGCCGAAACAACTACGACAGCTGATCAACGAGTACCTCGATCACCCAGAAGAAGAATACGAGCACGAAGTTGTGGTAGTACCTATACCCACTTCCCCAGGCTTCACCGAAGCACTGATCTACGTCAGAGAGTCTGGCTACTTGAAGAAGCTCTACGAGGTTGATGACTCCAGGTACCGCATGGGGAAACTCCTCGCGGCTGTCCGCATCCCCGGGGAGCCAGAAGACGAGTACATTCCCTGGGAAATGTACAGCACTGTGGTAGCTTGCGAAGAGAGAGTCCGGCTGAAGTGCAACCACAGCACTGCCCAGTCGACTCTCTCCAGCGAAACTACGCAGGCCAGCCAGTCAACTCCAGAGCTGCAGGACTGCAGCACTCAAACGGACCAACCAGCGAGGCTCCGACACACCTCGTGTCAGACGCCCGCCCCAGCCAAGTGGAAACACTCTGGCACCCAAACCGCCGTTCTAACGGCTGTGAAAGGTACCAACACTGTTCTCAAGGACAACACAGCATCACAACAGCTGCAGACGCCCAGAGACCACCCCGTGACACAGGCGGCCCCTGCCAAGAAGAGGGAGGCGGCCACAGCTGCGCGGGAACCACGACTTCAGCCTGCTGCAGAACGATGCCAGCAGCCTCCGCAGCTGAAGAAAGTGCCCTGGCACTTTGTCGTCCTCCGGGGCGGCGGAGGGGCCGGGTTGCCGACTGAAGAAGTGGAGTCTGCACTGCGCGAGGCCGGCCACAAGCCGACCAAGTGCTGGCGCATCCGCAGCCAAGCAACAGGGCGCCCCACCGGCCTCCACCGAGTGGCTTTCGCAACATCTGAAGAAGTCACTCGACTCCTGGGGGCCGGACTCGTCATCCAGGGCGCCCACATAGCAGCAGAACCAGCTCACACCAGACCGCAGCTCCCCAGGGCCTGGGGCCGCACCGAGCTGCAGTCTATTCCACGCGGCGCAGTGCTAGAGTTGGCAGAAATGCTAACTGCAGTTCTGAGCCGCCCCAGGTACACACCGAGCCAGCCTTGGGCAGCGTCCCCTCCGCCGGCCTAGCCCTTTCTCCCGTTAAAGGGAGGGGGTCAGCGGCCCACAGTTAGGAACCTCGCCAAACAGACAACACACGTAGCTTAACACAGTAAATTAGTCCAGCCATTGCCCACAACACAAATAAATCAACACATTTATTAACAAATAATAATAAAGACAACCTGAGCAGCTAAGGCCAACTGCTCAGCTTAACTTAATTTTCACCCCCCCCCCCCCCCCCCTTTTCTTCCCTTTAAAAATAAACTTAACGAGAGGGCTGGACACCACCACGAGATTAAAGTAAAGTCACCACACGAAATTAAATTTAATTATTTAAGGCCAATTGCATTCACCACTGCTTCGCAGCATATTTTAGATAACAATATCAGAAAAAGCCAAAACAAAACTTTTATAGGTGAAAACAGGTGGTTATGGGTCGCAGAAAGCGACCTGGTACTCATAAAGGGCCTCGGGTTTCGATGCCAAGTCGCGGCATTCGGGCCCCTAGGCCCACACTGGCGATGATGAAATCTTTGTTAGTCGGACAAGAGTCTGCTTGGGATTACTTCATTAAACAATTTTTCTGAGCCTTTTCTGAGCCAACCCTCATTGTGTTTTCGTACCATGTGCTGTCATAATTTGTGGGGTTTTTTTCGTTCTCTTCTGTTTTGGAAAACTATTGTGTTTGTTTTCGTCTTTTCGTTTTGTCGTGTTTTTGTCTCGTTTCAACTGTTGTGCTGAATTTTGTTTTTCTTTGTTTATTGACCATATTCCTGTTATGGAATATTATGTGGTGTTTATATCCTGTTGACAACAGCATTTTTTTTCTTAGTTTGTGTCTTTGTCTTTTGGGTCATTTGTAGTTTTCTTCTACAGACATACATGTGCTTAGCAATGGCGTATGTCCAAAAGCTTACATCAAGAATTCACATCTAGTCATGTTGCAGATTGAGAGGGAACTGTACAATACTCTTGCAGCCGCATATTGCTAGGGGTCATCTTCACACATAAACACATATTCAAAGTGTGATTGATTGAGCTATTGAGGCCACATTGCGAAAAGGAAAATGCATTTAAGTCACATTTTCTATGTTCGTTAATGGAGATAATACATTTCAATTGTATTATTGTCTATAATTCCTTGAAAGCATATAAAACCTTGGTAGACTATAGCGCGGACGATAGTCGATATTCGATGTGCCGCACTGCACAGGGTGCATTCCACACGAGCTTCGCGGAGTGGCGATGGATATTAATGGCCTGTGCTAGTATAAGAGAGCACCAGCGAGTTTCATCAGTGAGATAAGCCTTTTTCATTTGTTTAGCCTGCATAGTCAGTATGAAAAAACCTCATTATTTGATGTTTTAAGTACTGCATTTTTATTAAATACTTTAGAAAGGCTTCCTGATATTTATTTCTCTCTTGTTGTTATCATGATTGCGAGATGATACAGCTTGTTAAGTGTTAAAACGTGTGAATTGGTGTACATACTGTATTAAGTGGCTCAGTATATGTGCTTAATGAAGCACCCCCTCAGCAGACTCTCGTCTGACTGATAAAGGGATAACATCATCGCCGATGAGGGCCGCGGGGCCCGAATGCCGCATCTTGGCATCGAACTCCGCGACCCTTTAGGAGTACCAGGTGGCTTACTGCCGACCCATAACCTCCTGTTTTGCCTAATGTGTTTTCGGTTTTGACTTTTTGTGTGACTGACTTTTAAATAAGCTGCGAAGCTGTGTTTTGTTGCAAGTGACCTGGTATAATCTACTTTAATTTCGTGTGGTGACTCTACTTTAAACTCGTGTGTTGTCCAGCCCTCCCTTTAAGTTTAAAATTTAAATTCAAAGGGGGGGAAGGGGGGTGAATATTAATTTAATCTGAGCAGTTGGCCTTAGCTGCTCAGTTTGTTTTGATTTTTATTTACTTGCTTGAAGAGCGTGTTGATTTATTTATTTGCGTGTGGGCAAAGGCTGGACTGATTTACTGTGTTAGCTAGTGTGTTGTGTGTGTGGCGAGGTTCCTAGACCGTGGGCTGCTGACCCCCTCCCTTTAACGGGAAGAGGGGCTAGGCCGGCGGAGGGGACAAGTCCCCTCTGCCCACGGCTGGCTCGGTGTGTACCTAGCGCGGCTCAGCACCGCAGTTAACATTTCTGCCAACTGCAGCACTGCGCCGCGCGGAGTGGACTGCAGCTCGGTGCGGCCCCAGGCCCTGGGGAGCTGCGGTCTGGTGTGAGCTGGTTCAGCTGCGAGCTGTGCGCCCTTGGTGGCTAGGCCGGCCTCCAGGAGTCGAGTGGCTTCTTCAGGTGTTGCAAAAGCCACTCGGTGAAGGCCGGTGGGGCGCCCTGTTGCCTTGCTGCGTATGCGCCAACACTTGGTCGGTTTGTGGCCGGCCTCGTGCAGTGCAGACTCCACTTCTTCGGTCGGTACCCCAGCCCCTCCGCCGCCCCGCAGGACGACAAAGTGCCAGGGCACTCTCTTCAGTTGCGGAGGCTGCTGGCGATGTTCTGCAGCAGGCTGCAGTCTTGGTTCCCGCGCATCAGTGGCGGCCGCCTCCCTCTTCTTGGCTGGAGGGGCCGGCGTCACTGGGCGGTCTCGAGGCGTGCGCAGCTGTTGTTGACTTGGTGCTGGTGCTGTGGCTGCAGTGCTGGTACCTTTCTCTGCCGTAAAAACGGCGGTTTGGGTGCCAGAGTGTTTCCACTTGGCTGCGGCGGGCGTCTGACACGAGGTGTGTCGGAGCCCTGCTGGTTTGTCCGTCTGTGTGCTGCAGTCCTGCAGCTCTGGAGTGAGCTCAGGCGTCTGGAATGAGCTGTCGTTGCTGTGGTTATTCTTGTTTTGCCTTGCTTGCTCCTCGCATTGCACCACATCCCAGTAGATGCCCCATCCGAGGTAATCCGGCGGGTCTGATGCAATGCGGACGACCGCATTTGTTGTACGAATGCGGTACCTTGAGTCCCGCACTCTCTTGAGACGGTCAAGGCAGGCCGAATCACGCAGATACACCAACGCCTCTGTGGTGCCTGCTGCGCTGCGGATCGGCACTACATCTACTTCTGGCTGGTACTCTTCATCGTCGTAGTCCTCCACGTATCCAGTGACCAGCTCGCTCAGCTTCCCCGGCTCGATGGCTGGATCCCACTTGATCGTGCAACAGAAAGCCGGGGAGCCGATGCCAGCGGGCATGTGTTCCTCGTAGATCTTCTCGTAGAAGTCGATTATTCGACCACTTTCTGAGCGCATCGGCGACCAGTCCTTGAACTCTGCCTCTAGGCTAGATTCGCATTGCTCGGTGTGCTTGTGGCCGCGGTGGTTTCCCCTCCTCTTTCGGTGCGGGTTTGGCATCTTGCTGCTAGTGAGGAGAGGACTGTATTAAGTGACATTTCTGCTGTCGACTTTCTCTACGTGATTCACAAACACCCTCCAGGTAGTCTTTCGATAACCTCACGGAAGTTCAGACTTATGGTACTTGGTTTTATTGGAAGTCTCTCTAAAAAAAGAATAATGGATGTAGTGTCAATATAAAAGAGACTAAATTTCCCTCTCGCTCTTTTGTCTCAATTTGTAATGATTTTCTGTAGTTTTGTCTTTGCCTTTTTGTCAAATGTTATGTGCTTTCTCTGCCCTCCAAAGATGTAAATTCAGGATTTACCCTACAGCTGTAAGTGGAACACACCACTCGATGCTAAACTCAAATTTCTACTTTGTTTTTAAAAAAATTGCCTATCCTGTTTATTCATTTATTTTGTTGTTTATAACTCTGCTCGATTTGGTTTTTGGCATTAGGGTTCCAGTATGGGAGGTGGCAGCCTCTTTTCGCTTCCATTTTCATTCCTCCTGGGCTGCCTTTCTTGATTTTCCTCCGCTGACTTCTGAGCTGCGCACCTTTTCTACGTCCCACTTTTCTCAGTGCCTTTCACGGATTATCCTCATACGACTCCCTCGTAATGGCCGAAGCAAAACAGCTAAGTCTCGAATGGATGAGATCATTTTTAATTCATAATTTTCTAACATGAATCTAGGACGGACTTTCTTAAATACAAAAAGATCTATTTTAGGGATTTTTCTGTAACTGTCCAGATTTGATAGTTCATATGTCCAAGATATATTTTCTTACTTTCTGAAGTTTGCTAAAACAACTTACTTAAAAATAAATAAAACTCTTGTTTTGCTCTAATTAACTTCACAAATGTTTCAAACTTTAAGATACTAATAGATAACAGACGAGCCATGAGATATCTATTTGTTACTTACTAACTATTCATTTATCCTCACTGTTTTACAATTCACAAGAAGCTGACCTGAATAAGAGTCGGTATTTCTAAATTTTATATTGATCACTTCATCCACCTAAAGGTGTTCTTGATAAATACAAGCTTTATGTGTTAATTATATCCAGCACACATTCCTTTAGTTTAATAAATATATTTATTTGTAAGTAATGTGACATGAGCATGGCCACTCTATTTACATCACGCGCACGAGGTTGGCCAGGTGAAATAGGTCGAAGTTCGGCAAACATAAATGAGGATGATAGGCGTAGGCGTGTTTCGGAAGGGGTTTTGGAAGACTTTGTTTGAAGGTTCTCGGGAAATAAGAAAGTGAATGAGGGAGGGAGAGAGATGAGAGAAAGCATGAGATTGGTATAGGTGGGAGGAGTTGGTTTGTTGGACACTTTGCTTTGTTCTGATGGAATGTTTCCCGTATTGTTTTTTTTTTTTGGGGGGGGGGGGGGATTTGTCCGCTGTCCAGTGGTCGCATACTTGTCTGGTGAGGATCTGATGATCTTCGTGCCTCCACAAAATGTCAGTCTTCGTGCACGTGGATTTGCTTCTCACTACCATCTCCAAAATTGTTATAATTTGTTTAATTTTCGTCATATGGTAGGGCACCATGTTCCATCATCCCCGATCATGTTATCGATGCTCGGGGTGAGCTTAGTGATTTACTAGTATGGCTTTAAGGTAAAAAAAAACTGAGGGGCACGAGGCTAGCTCGTGACATCTAACGAAAATATGTTGTAGGTTCCTGGTTACTGGTTCGAAGTTGACTGCTACACTGAAGCACTATCCTTAGCCAGTGAAGCAGACTGATCCCTACCTGACTTTAGCATGGGAAGACTCGGAAAACGCACACGCTCATTTGCAAAACATTACTTTAATCACAGCAGGTACACTTGTACACCAGAATTATACATGGACACATAAGGTGCTTAATACGAAGGTTGCAAGTACACTTAAACATGAGTCTACTAGCGACAATCTAGTTATAGTGATTGGTTTCTGGAGTTGGCCAGTACTGTCAGTTCAGAAATGTAACTAGAGGGTAGGGCTCAGGCGTCCGGAGCCATGATTACATTTTAATGATTAATTGCTTTAAATGTTCCTAGCAGATATGGGCACAGTAAATTTCTCATATCTAATGTATTTGTCCTGGAGACAGCTAGTGCAGCAAAATATGATCCAGTAGTGCGGCTACATGGCAAAATGAAGATTAAACATCCTGGGATAAGCCCTGCACTGTAAATTACCTGGGGTTATGTGGGGGTAGTTAAAGAAAGATGTTTGAATCTCGGCTAATTGTTACCAAAATTATGATAAGTGAATTACAAAATTGTAGGCTCCTACGAACGCTTGTCTGCTCCAGATCGTGACCTCATTTAAAATGCAGGTAGCTATGGAACAGTGGTGGCGGGGGTGGTAATATCACCTCTGTGCTTAAACTGTCCCAAAATACTGTAAACTAAATTGACTTTATATCTATTTATTTTTACCGAAAATTAAATGACACACTTGCCTGATTTAATTATAGCTACATTTCTGTTTGACTTAGGGCCTAAATGTTAGTAATAACTATTTATTTAATATTTAATATTAGGTGATGGGTTGTAAAATGTTCCTCATACTATGTGAATTGATTCTTTCAATTATCATTACACAAAGTTGTCACAGATTTTAAACAATTATGACACATAGTGTAATTATGAAATATAGGCAAGCCCTTAATAAACACATAGGGAGATACAAACTGACTGGTGCAGGCAGTGAGCAGGTATGTTCTGCCAGCAGGGGCGGCAGAGTTTACAATATTACTTCTCAGATATATGTCTAATTTTTCCATGTGGTATTATATTGTTATCTTTCACCGTGTAAAAAAGATCACCATCTTAGCCTCTATGATAATGACAATGAGTGTAAGTGCAAAATAATGAAGGAGAGAAATAGAAAGAATAGATGGAAATGTGCTCAGGATAATTAATATGAATAACTTATGTTTTATTTAAATTTAAAATGTGTTAACTTTTGGCTATAAACAAAAATGCTAAGTGTAGCTAATCTAAACTATCCAACCATTCACACTATTTTACAGTATTTTAGGTGTAAATAACCTAACCCAACTTTAACATAGTTTTACAGTATTTCTAATGTAGCTACATAGTTTACTAATAGTAAAAATATAAAAATGAATAATGCATACTCACTAGCGATCATATAACATCTTTTGTATGGCCTCTCAAGCATTCACTTCACTTCACAACTCGTATTGGTCTACGTTGCCATTGCAGCCATAAGCGAGTCTAGTGATCTGTATTCCTTGGTAATAGCGAGCAAAGATGTCTTCTCAGTAGTGGTACAGATGCTATGATCGATGTCGACAAGGAATCTGCAAAAATGTTGCAGATTCTGTATTTGTGACAATTATGTCACAAGCCAGATACATTACTAGTAAACAATGATCCTAGAAGGCAGTTTTTTTATTAGCATGTTCAGCATGAAATAGACATAACCCAGAGACATTTGCGAAGAAGAAAGCTTACACTACGATGTTATTGACACACCGAAATTCATACATAGCTTTGTAAGCTTGGAAGATGAATGATAACAGGGCACATTCCCTATTATATGGCATAAAACAGACAACATGCATTAAGTTTCTTGTACATGGCATCCCTGCAGGGGATGACACTGAAACAGTATGTGGTTGATATCCTGTTTGGCACACCCAAAGTCACATGCTGGAATATCATGAAGCATGCGCTTCTTTTGTCGCTCCCGCGCGGCCTAGCGATTTCCTCTCGTTAATCATTCTCTTCCTCCCCTCTGCTTCCCCCTTCACCTTCTCCTTCCTACCCTTTTGTGGTCTCCCTCCGCTGCACTAGCGCCCTCTGTGTTTTGAATGATATATATAAGGCCATTTAGCGCCTGGTCTCGGGTCGTTCGGTAGCGGTCGGAGAGGTGCTGTACAGGTCAGTATCGGCGAAGGCGAATGTTTGGATACAGTAAGCTTAATTACTTGCACGATATGGCCGAGCCATTCTTGACATTGATTGCAAAGCCCCTAAGTTGTTAAAAATAATGAGCCATATGTTATTCTTGTAAATGGGCTATAACTGCTGGTGCCTCGCTGATCGGCTTGCTGTTTGCCCGTGGTTTGCATTGCCACTCGTTTCCTGTCTGCTCCTTTCTTGCTTGTTAGGGCCAAGTTAACTGTCTCTCTTGCCGCGCCGAACGGCCGCCCTAGTTGTCGACGCATCGACCCATTTTTCTAATTGTAATATGTTGCATTTTGTGTTTTAATTTTACGTGTTTGATATAATCAGTAGGTACTATTTGTTACACACACACGCATGTACGATAAGGCTAGGATTTGTAACATGCTGGGTAGGATTGTTAAGATGTTGTAACCATTATGTACCTCCTCAACGTATTTGCAACGTAATTTGTAACGAGCATTTATTTATGTGCTTGGTACTGACAATATTTGTACTGGCTTTTATGTCACCATGTTACCGTTTTGAGAGTTTGAAAATCAATTATTGCTCTACGGACTTGGATTTCCCTAACTCAATGAAATACACTCCGGCTCTCTAAATTCTCTATTGGAAGGGAATTCCTATTCTTCTTTGTGAATTTGTAGCTTGGTAGAATTAACATTCAAGCTAGGCTGCAATCAGAGAGATTTATTTTGTGCAGGCGTTGTTTGAAACGACCGTGGTTGAAACATAGACGAACCATGGTAGTGACAAAACTTCTTGTTTAGTTCACATTACGATACCATACTTCAGTCTGCACTTGCGGTTGAACCAATCGGTATGACTGGCCTGTCTTTGAAGTGTCCCAATCCTTTATCTATTGCTGTCGAATTACCTTCTGAAGAATATTTTGGATGAGTTGCAGAGATTTACACAGGATCTTGAGTAGTAAAATATCAATGTATGGTTGATAACATACAGTTCTGCATAGAAGACACTGGTGAGAAGTGGGAGCTCATATTGCTCAGAGATTTTGAGTTCAGGAACATATTATGCACAATCGACTAACCCATTTTAGAACTGTCTGTGTATATGTGTATAAAATTTGGAGTAGTTTTAGTGTGTAAATTATGTGGGCATCGTATTGCATTGGGAGAAGCGAATGATTTGTTGCAGGAAACAATCTATGAACATTGCACTTGAAATATGATACCTCATATGGAATCATAAAAAATCTAAGAGTATCCTGAGAAGGAAGATGTTTGGTACAGTACAGTAACTTGGGTAGTACTTCAATTCCCACACCATTTATTATTGTGCATAGAAGGCTCGTCTGATAGTAAGTTGCCTTAAGCCAATGTCTATTAGATAGCAGCATCTGGAAAAGGTGATAAGGCTCTATATTTGCTTCAAAATTTATGGATAATATGGGGGATGATTTTATTGCTCCTAAACACATTATAATGCTTTTATTTTGTAAGACTATTAATTCACCACAAAGTCTGGTTTTAGATACACATGTCATAAACATGCAAACATAGTCCATTTTAGCTCTAATGAAGGCTTCATAAAATAGCAAAAGAATAACAGGATCTCCACCCCACATAGTAATGTTAAATATTTTGAGTAAATTATTGACTTAAGTAGGTACAGTTTGAGCCAATGAATTTGGAGGTGCCAGGTCAATGTAAAGTCCACTATCATACCTTGATACATGTGATGTTTTGCCACTGATATGCTAGTGTTGAATATGTTAATGTTACAATTTATAATGTGGGAAGAACTTGGTTCGTAAGAGATTAAGGTATTTTTCACAGTTTTGTTAATTACTAATATTAACATTAATAATAAATAATTGTACTCCAAAATGTCCAATCACAAATCATTAGCACTTAAAAAGGTTTATACTCAATTAACTCAATGTCTGTCAAATTCCGCAGTTCGCACTCCTCACTGGAGCTAGGCTCAACAATACTTCGCACCTTACCTCGTGTCTGTATACACACAGTCTCGAGCCACTCAGTTGCCACACTTTCACGATCCCGTTGAACTCCGTATAGTGCCACATTCGTTGGTGGGGGGGGGAAGAGTGGTCTTTCAACCTCTTCGCCGATGTCGCACCTTCGCTCTCGGAATTCCAGAACTGTCGCGGGACTCGCTCGGAACTCGCTCAGAACTTGGCACTCACGTGACACTCCGCGGAACCCACGTGGCACCCGTCGCCGAACTCCACCGAACTCTCGTGGAGGCCGGCGTCGCTGCTCCAGTACTGTGGCGCCCTTATCGAACCAACGAGAGTGTCTGTGACGATTCGCGTCATCCTGGGCTGACACGACGCCCGAAACATCGAAAAAGCCGGTGTTTATTCTCGGTACTCCGCGTGGTAGCCCGCGGAATTTCCAAGGCTGCTCAGTGATAGATAACAGCATCGAGGCAGGACGATGCATAGTGAGAGGGGGGTAGGGGGTAGCGATGACCCTTGTAATCCAACCAGGCACACGTAGCATGCCTTACTTCAGTAAACCGCATGTTTCATGGTGCCAGTGGCCGTGCAGGGCCGCCAGCCAGCTACAAACCTGGCACCGTGGTCTGGTCTCTCGCATTCGTAACATTCAGATTGATAGATGACAATTCCAAGGGGTTTCTTATAAATAGAACAATCCTTGTCTTCTCAGGTGATATTGTAATGTTGTTGTCTGTTACCCATTTTTCCAAATATTGGAATGCTCTGACCATACATTCTACTGCATGAGAGGTAATGTCTGACAAATAGTATAGAAATATATCATCAGCATATGCTTCAGATCTGATGTAGGGGCCAATGTTAAATATAAGGTCCTGCATAAAAATAATGAAAATATGGGCTTAAATACCGCACCTTTTGGATTTCCTTGATACACACATTTACCTGATGTAATAAATACTGTTCCCAATTTTGACAAGTAGTGTGGCAGCTATTTATCTGGCGAATAACTGCTATGAGGGTGGGTGGGATAACCAATGTTCTCAGTTTGTGCACACAAATTGGTACATTGACAGCATTAAATGCAGCGGTTAGATCCAGAAAAGACGTGATTAGGATTCGCTTACAAACCAGAACTTCTCGTATACACTGTAGCATTATGGTCAAAACATCTGTAGTTGATCTAGCATTGAAGAACCCAAACTGCTCCCTTCGTATAAGGTGATGTGCTTCCAACCACCATTCTAGCTTATTTTTCATTATGTGTTCAAACATTTACGAAAGACATGACAGTAGTGTTATGGTTCGAAAAAAGGTAAACAATTTTGGGATCTCTCAAGACCATAGTGACAATACTCTCTTTCCACTACTTTGGAACATATCCATGTGTTATATTACCATTGAACAAATTTGTTAATAATTCGTGGGCAACCTGAGGAAGACTATAAATATGTGTATATGATAACCTATATTGTCACGGTTTAAAAATTTATTTAATTTATTTTTAAATTTATGTTGCTTTGTATCCCGTCTGGGTAACGTTCGTTGGTTTACATTCACGTTTCCGGGCTTGGCCTGATGATTGCGACACACGGGTGGCGAAATTTAGATTGCTGTGACTGTAGTTTGCGGGCACAGCGGGCTTTTGCGAGGATGTGTGGATAGCTAATTCTCGCGGGTCGATGGCCAGGGCCCGCTGAGATGTTGCGACACACCGTTCCAGAAATCCGCTGTGTCGCGACAGGTTTTGTTTCCTCTTGGTCGTTTTTTTTGCTACGTTAGTCCTTTGTGAACACATTTTGAGGACACTGCCCTGCAAGGTGTCGCAATCTGGTGTCCGAGTTTGGAAGCGTGGCTCGAACAGAGGAGCAGAAGGGAAGGGGATGGTACGGGCATGCGCAGCAAGGAATTGTCTACGAGGCGTGTTTCGTGGATTTTTTCCCTTTTGAATGGCGGGGCGGCCATTTTTCGTTGCTAAATCTTTCGCTGCGATCGCTTTTTTTGTGACCTAGTTTTGGAGGTAAAACTCCCCTCCCGGGTGGGACCGGGGCTTTTTCGCCTGAGGGACCTCTCTGGAAGGGTGATCCATGTCGGTGCGTGGCCATGACAAATCGAGGGTAAGTGGCTGGCTAGTGATGGCTCGTGGGACGGAGCTTCTTACTGGATGGTCTCCGTCCAGTTCATAATTGGTTATGTTCAACTTAAAATAATGTAGATTTTCTGTTGTTATTTTATTATTATTTTGGGAATGTAGTTCGAAACATGGTGCCTTGTTGACGGCATGCAAGTAGATGTAACCTTAGCAGAGTTATCTGAGATGGGAGGGTGGCCATATTGTCAAAAGTTAATTAGTAGTAATGTTGATTTAAATGAAGGACGGCCTGCATCACGTTATTGTTATTAATTGTTTTTTTGTTATTTATTAATTTATTAGAGTTTATTTATTTGTGAATTGAGGGTATGTGTTAGCAAATAAACTTGTGCCTGAATTATTTAACTTTGTTTTCTTTCAGTTCGTGAATCTTTCCCTACCCTACCTTTATAGGTAGGAGACTAAGTCTCGGGTACCTCATGATACTGCTCTACCATTTCTGTTATTTACCCCAATGTTATAATCATGTTTTAGGTTAGGGATTTGCCGGAGGCCCTGCGGAGCCTCACTACAAGTGGTGGAGGCGCCGGGTAAGTCTTAAGTAGGGTTTGTATTTTAAAACTTATATTTCTTTAGTACAGGGTGGAAAAAGAGTGTGGTCAGCTGAGTTATTAATTTATTAGTTACGTTTTGGATTTTTGTTAATAATGCCCGTGATGTTTGTCACACTTTAAAATTACTTAATTATTTTTTTTTACAGCAGTTAGTATCAGAAGGTCTGTGTGTAACTAAGTGTCGGCATGTTTTTTTAGGATGAACATGCTACCTGATTAATTACTATGTTATTAATTAAGTGCATGTAATTATAAATTTGTTTTGTTATTTTAATTAAGTTAGAATTCTTGGGGTTTAAACATAGGGCATTTTTTGTAATCAGGTACAAAGACACATTACCATACCAGTTATTAAGTGAATTTTAAATTTTATTTAACTTGATTTTAATTAATAGGCTAAATTTATTTTTGTTTGTACTGGGAACAATTATAAATAGTTTATTTTTTGTTTTGTTTTCACCTGCAGCTGCTAAATAATAGTAAGCATTATGGACTCAGAAATGATTTAGGTTTTAAATTACAAAATTTTAAGTGTTGAGGTATGTCGCAGAGGTTCACCATAAGCTTATGTGAGGATGATAAAGCAGAAATACAGGAAGAAAGAGGAAACTGTAGTTCTGATGAAGAACCTTTAGTCAACTTACAAGATAGAATACGATCATTACAGTTAGGGAATAGTTGTGAAGAGGTTGAAAACATGGAGGCAGGAAAATTCTTCATAGACCCTGGTCATTTTTGGGGGAAACAGTGTGAGGATGTGGAAGAGTTTTTAAAGCAATTCAGGAGAGCAGCTGTGCCGTTTATCATAATTTTCGGGCACAATTATTGAATTTTAAATTTAATTTTTAATTTTTATAGAAGGATACCACAAAAATAACGTTGCATTTTTAATTTCATTTTATTTTGTTTCCATTACTGTACACTTCGACGTAATCTTGTGCAACCCAGTGCACCTGTGCTTGTTTGCAGGCCCAATTAGATACCTTTGCTGTCATTTTGTGATCGCCGCATCTCGGCGGTGGTTGGCATCACGTTTTCTCCCTGTAACAGTATGACTTTTCGTGCTAGCGAATGCTACCCCAAGCCCACCGCTAGCAACTTTCATTTCTCGGATGCAAGCATAGGTAAGCTGTTTGCCAGCACATCCTGGAGCATATTACAGTCCTCGGCGACGCCTCGGAACGGTCCACACGACGCCTTTCCCAGGCGACTTAGCAAGTTTAGACCCCCCTTCCCTCATCTCACACCTGTGGCTTCACGAGAACTACAACTCGGAGCATCGACCTCCAGTGAACCCGTGCAGGTTACATGGTCTCTTCAAGGACATCCGCCCTTGTCAAATAGAGCCCTCAGCGAAGCCTAGCAGCGGGAAAAATCCCTAACCTTGCTCTGTCCGCTGATTGCGAGTGTGACCAGTGCACTCTAGCGGACGTTTCTGTGACCCTCCAGGCAGGTTCTCATCTTGGCAGCAGTCGCAGTGCGATTGCGATCTTAGTTCGCCTGCGACTCGCGTGAGAGCGCGGCGAGCGTTTTGCTGTCTGCTTTGCCCCTTCGGGCATCTCCGTACACCTTCGGGCCATGACCATCCCCCCTTCTTTGGATGGGCGCAGTTACCTGCTTTACTTAGGCGCACCGACGCCATTTTCCAAGATTCGGCGGGCAGCATCTGGTCAGTACGGACCACGCGTTGCGATACGCGAGAGTCCATCTCACTTGTACTTCCTAGACTCATTACTACGTCATGTAGTCGCCAACGTCAAGGCATAGATGCCTTAATTTTTTTATTTTTAAATTTGGCTGCCCGTAATAGTTTTTTTAAATATAAATATTTCTTCTTTTCTCGTCTTGGCTTCCACGAACTACTGCGCCGGGAGTTGCCTACTCGACTCCTGGAGCCAGCTAACATGACTTCACCCCGCTGTTTGGGTAAGTGATCGTCATATTTCCCCCCGCCTCTTTTTTGCCTTTCCTGGGCATAGTGTTGCCCAGACTTAGCCGCCTGTTAACCAGTCTAAGCAATTTGAGACTTTGGTTACAGGCGGGGTGCAAGATTAAACTGCAAGAATAACATTCAAGATTTGGACACCAAATTAGAATGGAACTTCACTGCCAAATTAGCAGTCCGTGATTGGGCTCATGCAGTCAGAAGTTTTCTCCCTTCTCCGGTCGACATACAAGTTTCTACATAAAATGATTTCTTCTGGACTTTAATCTACCGAAACCTCCGGTGCCAGGACCGCCAGTTTTCAGGACACAGGATTTAGTTAAATTCATTTCAAAAGAAAATTATAAACAAAATGTAATTGTCTTTCTTTTGAGCCTGCGAGCTCACTTAAAACCAGGGTCAAGTTTAAGATATATGGTTGTTTTACTTTTATATGTATTTTAATGCTCCTGTTTGTAATTAATATATTTTAATACATATGTACTTAAAAGTTAAAGATAAAAGAAAAGAAAAAAACTAAGTAAATTATTTTAGTAAAAGGGCAGTTGTATAAATCAAACCAGCAGTCTTGTTATTTCATTATTATTCATCCTCGATCCACATAGCCTCCCAGAGTTCCTAATAGGTTATAAGTAATTTCCTTAGTACGATGTATGTGCACCTCTGTGATTATTGTTGTTGTTTTGTTTTCTGGGCTGATGCTTCCAAGACCTTAATTTTTACTTATTAATTTATTGCAGCCCAGCGTACGTTACAAGATGGTAGCAGTTAGTGTGGTTTGCTCTTTGCTACAACTGGTAGAATTTAGCGTGAATTACTTTCTGTCTGGTTTGGTTTGATTTATGAGCATTCTTTAATTTTTTGGTATAAATAATTTTTGTTTGACTTTAAGAATTTTTCTATACAGTATAATTGAAAGTCTTAAAACTGGCACGACCCTTTTTTTTTTTAATTTCTTTGTAAGTTAAAATTAATTTTGTTCTTTGAGAAAGCGGAGTTCGCGTTCCGCCGAGGTTAGCGAGTGCCGCACGCAGCGCACACCCGTTCGTGCCCTATCTCCTCCCCCCCCACCTTCCGGACACATCCCTCGGCGCGCGGAAGCATCAGCTGACAGGTTCGGCGTCCCAGTGACCTTGTACGGTCGCCAGCCAGTACTAAGGACGCGCGCACACGACGGGAAGATAAACACAAAATTTATTTCTTTAAATTCAAAGGCACATACTCTCTCTCAGCGGAAAATTCTCATTAGATCATAAATGGTATAAGTATTAGTGTAAGTTACTAATTATTATAAGTTTAAGAGTGTTTGTTTTGTGGGTTGTTTAAGTTAAGGATAATATTTTAATATACACTGTGGTTAAGAGTTTAAGTCTAAATTTGTTTGAGTATTTTTTACGGCTCTCCTACGAGCCGATAAAAGCATCATGTTTGCCCCTGAGATGCTCTTGAAGGACGAAGTCCAATACGAGCTCCTATTAAGAAACCAATCGGACTCGGGTGACGCTGTCTCACTGAGGCGGCGCCTCAGAGAAGCTTTACACGACGAGCTGCCGCAGTCCATTGGCAATTTAAATTTGGACGTGTTGGATAAATTTTCGGTTTGCGGTAGAAAATTTGAGGAAATCGCTAATGTTACGGGTGATTTAGAGGAAGAAAATAGTCAGGCAAACATCACTCGCCTCCTCACTAGGCTCGGACACGTGACACGCCATTTCAATAATCTGGGGGTGTTGTCCGCAGGCATTTTAAATGGTATATACCAACGGGAGATTGAGAAAAATCTTCAACACGCACCTAAACTTGCGACCAAACCGCGAGCCCGGGCAGCTGTTTTAGAAGCCGCCCAGAGGACCGGGGAATGGAAAACTCTAACACCAGCACTTGAGAGTGACAATGCCATAACATTTTTGGTAATATCCCTAAGGTACTACCATATGCGAAAACATTGATTGGCAAACAGGAAATAATAGGTCTCGTTGACACTGGCTCGGTAAGAAGTTTTATTTCAACCAAATTATTTCACACACTGCAACAGAATAAAGCGATTAGAAAAACTGAACCTACTGATTTGCGGTGTTTTACTGCATCAGAGCAGCCCCTAAGTGTGAAGGTAGCCGCGATCATTAAGGTAAAAATTGATTTGTATTCCTGGAATTTTCCAATTCTAGTTGCGGAAGATCTAGCTACCGACCTTATTTTTGGTTCTGACTTCAACTCCAAAACCGGCCTACTGATTGACTTGCAAGCCAGGCAGGTTTCATTCAATTTCAATCAAAGTTTCCCTATTCCTTTTGTGAACCCGCGGAATATAGACTCCAATGTTTTGGCCCCTATTACAGCCACCGCTGACGATAGAAATGTAAGTTTGGACTATCTCAGCCCAGTTCAAAGATCGGCCATTAGTCATTTATGCGAGCAGTTTCCGGATGTTCTCACCAGCAAATTAGGGCGAACACATCTCATAGAGTACAAGATTGAATTAGTGGACAAAACACCAGTCAAGTCACATCCCTACCAGCTTTTAGGTCCTAAAATGCGGGTGATGCGAGAACATGTTCAAAAACTTTTTGACAAGAAGGTCATCGAATCCTCTACCTCCGCGTACAGTTCCCCAGCTTTTCTCGTGCCTAAGGGCAAGACCAACACCGCTGTGTAGTGGACTACAGAAAAATTAATAGGCGTATCGCCATTGAAGTTACGCCATTACCTGACCTCAATACAGACTTCCATTGGTTTAGCAATGCAAAGTATTTCAGTTTTTTCGATTTAAACTCAGCTTACCACCAAATTCCCCTTACAAAAGATTCAAAACCAATCACCTTCTTCTGCGTACCTTGGAATTTCTACCAATATACAGTGGTACCATTTGGGTTACCCATCGGAGCCCAGGTCCTCACTCGACTCCTGGACCAGATCCTAGGCGATCTGAAATTTAAAACTTTGTATAATTATCATGACGACGTCGTCATATTTTCGGAAACTTTTGAGGAACACATCAAGCACCTTTCAGAGGTATTAAGCAGATTAAGGAAAGCCGGACTAACTGTCAATACTAAAAAAGTCTAATTCGCTGTCCAAGAACTATCCTTCTTAGGACATTTAGTTTCAAACAAAGGTATTTCTATTGATCCATCTAGAACACAAACTATTAGGGACTTTAAACCTCCAAAAGACCCTAAAGGCATTGCCCGTTTTATTGGCATGGCAAATTTTTATTCTAAATTCATCCCTAACTTCGCGGAACATGCCGCACCGCTTAATGCGCTTCGTAAGAAAAACACACGATTCGCATGGGGTCCAGAACAAGAAGAAGCGTTTAAATTTCTGAAACAGGCGATCGCCAGTCCCCCAGTGCTGCGAATGGCCATTCATCCTACAAACAGACGCATCCAGTGTAGCTATTGGCGCCATCTTATCTCAGGAATTTGAAGGTCACCGACAGCCCGTAGCTTTCGCGTCTTGGACGCTTACACACCAGGAAATAAAGTCCTCCTTGGTATACGAGTTGGAATGTTTGGCAGTTGTTTTTGGAAGCGATAAATTTAGGCAATTTCTATAACACAGGGAATTTCTATTGGAAACGGACAATCAGGCTTTAGCCTGGCTATTGGCACACCCGAAACAACTATGGTAACTCGGTCGCTGGATTGCGAAAATTTCGTCACTGAAGTTCAAGATACAACATATCCGAGGCACACAAAACATAGTAGCGGATACTCTATTGCGCATGTTTGAAAACCCCTCTATTCAAATCCCTCCAGAGGGACAGCCAATTTTATGCCAAGCTTTGCTTACCGATTTTACACTGGCATTCCAGGATCTGGAGAAACACCAACAAGCAGATCCACATATTTCTGACATGATCCAAGTTTGTAACCGAGGGTCTCAGCCAAAGTATTATAAAATGTCTAAAGGCTTACTACAAAAAAGGTCACAACAGTCAAACTCCTACAAAATTGTTTTGCCACAGAATCTTCGCGACATGATTTTTCAGTATTATCATTCGTCACCCCTAGGCGCACATTTAGGTATTTACAAAACTAAACAAGGTATTCAGCGACATTTCGTTTGGCACGGAATGCATAAAGACATCAGCGAGTTAAATTATGTAAACTCTGCGCCTTAAGAGGGCGATAAAGGGCTTCATTTAGAGCTGTTTTAGTGGTCAATGCAGCAGCAAGTAGAGGTCAAACCAGTTAATGCAGATGAATGAGATTTTTACACATCATTGAGGAAAGATATAATGACTGATCCCAGTTGTCAGAATGCGGTTAATGTTGTTATTAATAAGCAAAATTAATTAGTAAAAAGGTTTATATTAGCGCAAATTTCTTGCAGAAAATAAAGTAATCGGAATAACAAAAAAGTAAAAACTGAACGATTTACATGTAACATTCTTTTATAGTATATGATTTTTGGAAATAATTATCTTCATACAATTGCGAATTACTTGCACACGCGTAAGTCACTGCACATTCATGTTTGAGCCGAAAATTTGCCACTTCACTGTTTGGAGATAGGACAATTTTATTCCATCCCTTCAGCAAGACCCGAGCGCTGTAGATAATCCTCGCCATAAGAGTGGTCGGGTTCCTGCTGTTATCTGCGCCTTGTTGACACATGTCTTGTCGGGTTACTCTGCATTTCTCTTGTCATTGCATTCGCGTCCACCTCATTTACATTATTCTTAGAGTATTCTTTGCACATATACTTTATAGTACTGTTTATTTACAAATATTTAACTGGATTGTGGATATACAATTAATAATTTTTAGTTGCTTTTAGGTTACTTGGCAAACTTCTTATTTTAAACCAAATAATAATAGTTCTATAAAAATTAAATGAACTAAATATACCGTGGGATATTACTTTGCAAGGCATTTATTGGGGGATAAGTTTTACAGATTTTGCAGTTCCAACACTATAAGCACAGTACAAAATACGAATAATTACACACAACTGTAAAGCTGAATTGTAAAAAAAATACATAAGTTACAATAGTTTACCTCGAGGTTACATACAAATTGATAAAATACATAAAAATATTACAAGTTTTCAAAGCTATCATGTTGTTTCATTACATAGCATATAAAAGTATATCTTGTTTGTATCCCATTTAACACTTAAATGTATTTTATATATAATGTATCACATATATAACACATGTATATTTCATGAATAGTAGTTACTGAAGTAAAAAGGCTTTTCCTTTATTACAAAATAAAATACACAATATAAAATATTCATAACATAATTTCTTCTTGCTTTTAGCATTCTCAGATGTAGTTTCTGCGATTGGCGTACTTTCTTCAGTCTTTGTGATTTCCTTTAACCTTAAATCAAGGTAAAAAACACAAGTTTTTATTAATAACACTGCCTGAAGCTATACACTGAAAACGACCCATGAATACTATAAATAATTTGTGTACTTACTTATTTTTCTCTCTCCAATTTGCTAGATTTTTACCTCTATTCCGTTTTCTTCGCACAGACAAATGCAATTTACCACGAGCATTACCTTTTACAAAACGTGCGTTTGTTTTCGCCATTTATAAATAACATCCATTCGTATATCCCGAGATAACACTGCGACAGCAAGGAAAACTAAATCCGACTGCCTTGCAGTGCCACCCCACCCTTTCGGTCCTTATCGTGGGATTGAGAAGTGTCGCCTATCGCGAGGGACTCAGAGCAATATCGGTCTAACGCACAATATCAGGCGCACATGTTATGCTTCAAGCAGCTGAAATTTCTAGTAGCTATTTATCCCACTCTTAAGCAAACCCGCACAAACGACACAATTCGGTTATTTATTGTCGGAAGTTGCCGAGAGACTTATGGAAAAATTACTTATTGATTTCGTGGGTCCCTTCCCACTGTCTAAATTGGGACACACTACATTGTTAGTGTGTGTAGATGCTTTTACAAAGTTTGTTTGGCTGATTCCTCTACGTAAGGCTACAGCGCACACCACAATCTCTGCATTAAGGACCCATGTTTTCAAAACACGCGGCCTTCCATCGATTTTAGTCTCTGACAACGGACCACAGTTCATCTGGAAGGTATTCAAAAACATGTGCTTCTTGCACGGCATTCTGCATGTCATAACCATCCCGTATTACCCCCAACCGTCTCATGCTGAGAGATTTAACCATAATCTGTAGTCAGCTCTCATCGCTTTTCATGCGCACAAGCACGATAGATGGGATACCAATTTGGTGTGGCTGCAGATGGCATTTAATTACGCACGCCACGAAGGTCACAAGTCGATGCCTTTCGAGTTAATGTTCACATACAAACACAACACCCCTCTTTCCAATCTTTGGTCGTTGCCCGACCTATTACCCGATGACCCCAAGGACATCCGGGAGATATGGAAAACAGCACATAAAAATCTGTACCTCGCGCACGAGGCCAGTAATACCAAATACAACAAAAAACATTGCCCTAACACCTACAGGGTAGGTATCACAGTGCTGTACAAAGCACATCCCTTGAGTAGTGCGATCAACAAAACATCTGCCAAGCTCTCTTAACGGTGGATCGGACTCTTCCAAATCCAACGTTTCTTAACGCCGGTGACAGCTAGCCTAGCTGATCCCAGCTCAGGAGAATTCGTGACCAGAGCGCATGTCTCCCAATTGAAGAAAACACAGGCTCATCTGAAATAGAGGTGTTAATTTCTTATAAAGACTCCGATCACAGGAGCTTCTCTAAAAACTACGGCATGCCTAACATTGTTATATGTTAAAACTTTCCAAAATCCATGGTACTAGATATAAGAGTGCTAATATTAATATGTAATAGATTTAAGTGGCCACTTAAGATAAGTTTGTTCTATGTTAGAGTGTAAGAGTTTTCACTGTTCCTTTTGCTGCGCGCGTGGTACATATGAAAGTAGTTGGATATAGGTGATTCTGGTACTACCAGAAGTTATGTGTTTTGCATGTTAGACGTAAACATTCGCTTAAAAGAGGAGGGAGTATGTGCTGTTTATCATAATTTTCGGGCACAAGTTTTGCATTTTAAATTTAATTATTAATTTTATAGAAGGATTCCACAAAAATAATGTTGCATTTTTAATTTCATTTAATTTTGTTTCCATTGCTGTACACTTCAATGTAATCTTGTGCAACCCAGTGCGCCTGTGCTTGTTCGCAAGCCCAATTAGATACCTTTGCTGACATTTGGTGATCGCAGCATCTCGGCAGTGGTTTGCAACACGTTTCCTCCCTGTAACAGTATGACTTTTCGTGCTAGCGAACGCTACCCCAAGCCCACCGCTAGCAACTTTCATTTCTCGGATGCAAGCATAGGTAAGCTGTTTGCCAGCACATCCTGGAGCATATTACAGTCCTCGGCGACGCTTCGGAACGGTCCACACGACGCCTTTCCCAGGCGACTTAGCAAGTTTAGACCCCCTTCCCTCATCTCACACCTGTGGCTTCACGAGAACTACAACTCGGAGCATCGACCTCCAGTGAACCCGTGCAGGTTACATGGTCTCTTCAAGGACATCCGCACTTGTCAAACAGAGCCCTTAGCGAAGCCTAGCGGCGGGAAAAATCCCTAACCTTGCTCTGTCTGCTGGTTGCGAGTGTGACCAGGACACTCTAGCGGACGTTTCTGTGACCCTCCAGGCAGGTTCTCATCTTGGCAGCAGTCGCAGTGCGATTGCGATCTTAGTTCGCCTGCGACTCGCGTGAGAGCGCGGCGAGCGTTTTGCTGTCTACTTTGCCCCTTCGGGCATCTCCGTACACCTTCGGGCCATGACCATCCCCCCTTCTTTGGATGGGCGCAGTTACCTGCTTTACTTAGGCGCACCGACGCCATTTTCCAAGATTCGGCGGGCAGCATCTGGTCAGTACGGACCACGCGTTGCGATACGCGAGAGTCCATCTCACTTGTACTTCCTAGACTCATTACTACGTCATGTAGTCGCCAACGTCAAGGCATAGATGCCTTAATTTTTTTATTTTTAAATTTGGCTGCCTGTAATAGTTTTTTTAAATATAAATATTTCTTCTTTTCTCGTCTTGGCTTCCACGAACTACTGCGCCGGGAGTTGCCTACTCGACTCCTGGAGCCAGCTAACGTGACTTCACCCCGCTGTTTGGGTAAGTGATCGTCATATTTCCCCCCGCCTCTTTTTTGCCTTTCCTGGGCATAGTGTTGCCCAGACTTAGCCGCCTGTTAACCAGTCTAAGCAATTTGAGACTTTGGTTACGGGCGGGGTGCAAGATTAAACTGCAAGAATAACATTCAAGATTTGGACACCAAATTAGAATGGAACTTCACTGCCAAATTAGCAGTCCGTGATTGGGCTCATGCAGTCAGAAGTTTTCTCCCTTCTCCGGTCGACATACAAGTTTCTACATAAAATGATTTCTTCTGGACTTTAATCTACCGAAACCTCCGGTGCCAGGACCGCCAGTTTTCAGGACACAGGATTAAGTTAAATTCATTTCAAAAGAAAATTATAAACAAAATGTAATTTTCTTTCTTTTGAGCCTGCGAGCTTACTTAAAACCAGGGTCAAGTTAAGAGATATGGTTGTTTTACTTTTATATGTATATTTTGCCCTGGGGCTCCCTCCTGTTTGTAATTAATATATTTTAATACATATATACTTAAAAGTTAATGATAAAAGAAAAGAAAAAAACTAAGTAAATTTTTTTAGTAAAAGGGCAGTTGTATAAATCAAACCAGCAGTCTTGTTATTTATTTATTATTCATCCTCGATCCACATAGCCTCCTAAAGTTCCTAGTAGGTTATAAGTAATTTCCTTTGTACTATGTCTGGGCACCTCTGTGATTAATGTTGTTGTTGTTTTGTTTTCTGGGCTGACTCTTCCAAGACCTTAATTTTTACTTATTAATTTATTGCAGCCCAGTGTACGTTACACAGCCAAGGTTAATGGATGGAATGAACAGAAATGCATTTCGTATATACCAATTTTCCTTAGGGGACCTGCGGGGCATTGGTACGATAGTTATGAAAAAACGTTAGAAAATCTTTACAAATTTGAGGTGCTTGCCACTGCTTTGAAGGCAGCTTTTACACGAGTAGGACAGGTAGAAGACTTAGAATTAAGACTCCAGTCAAGGGTACAGGGTAGTGAGGAACCCTTTGAGGCTTTCGTTTATGATGTCTTACATTTGTGCAATAGGCTTGACTCAAACATGTCTGAAGCCAACAACATTAGGTACTTGTTAAGAGGGCTACATTCTGATATTGTTGAAAAAGTTATGTTGTTTCCGAATAATACAGTTAAACCTTAGAAACATTGAGGCAGGGCTTTACTATGCCAAGAGCCACGATAGGGAACAAGGAAGCAACAGTAAACCAGAACATGTCCCTATTAGGAACATTAGGGACACAAATAACACTAATAATGCTATAATTGAAAGCACCTTACTAGAATTTTGGAAACAGCTAACCCATTTACAAGAGGACATGAAAACACTGTGTGTTCAACCAAAACTGCAGGGGGGTTTTAAGCCTAGGGAGGAACATAGACGGAGTGCAACCAGAAACGTTTTTCCACCAAACAATCAGTTTAGGATTAACACCTACAAAAACCCAACACCAGGCTCGGGCCCTAGACCCTTTAATAGGCCCCAGCGGACCCCTGATAGACGGCCCATCTGTATCTATTGTAATAAACCAGGACATATGAGGAGAGAGTGCCCATCTCTACTCAGTAATCAGAAACAGGGAAACTAGACTGGATGGGGTACATTTGGGGTGTTAACTCGTCCTGGGAAAACAAAATGTCCCTTTGCAAGCATGATGGAGTGTTGAGACTCACAACAAAATGTTTTGGGACAGAAATCCCTGTGTTTGTTGATAGTGGTGCAGCTGTATCACTGTTAGAAAATCGGTTGATGCTAACAAAATACTGGAGGCCGGCAGAGCCCACAGTGTTCTCGGGAGTGTTGGGACAACTTCACCACTTGAAAGACATGAGTCGATTACACTTTGGACTAGGTGGGTTTAGGTATTCTCACCCTGTGCTTTGAATAATATATACTGTATAGAAGTCGCCAGCCCAGGTTAAAAATTCTAATACGGTTTTGAGGTAGTTGGTTAATTCACCGCCGCAATCGCCACCATCTCTAGGGCATCGACTTGTGGTGGTCCCTAGCGGACAAGTGTCGTACTCTTCAAACACCTCTTCCCCCTCCTGTTGAACGACGTTGAGCTGCAGTGAATGATGGATGAGGGGTGCGGGGAATGACAGCGGGCGACAGTGCTGCGCCCTAACGTATAAATAACAACTAAGACGATACAGGGCGTTACGGCAGCGCACTGCAGCGGTGAAGTTCCCAAGCTGCTCATTATACGCTTATGAAAAACGTAGAGTAAATCCTATCCACTCGCGACTTCTATACAGTATATATATTCAAAGCCCTGTAGGGCTTGAGGAGACCCCAATAAAAGGGCTTATTTTGGGATGTGACTTTTTGAGTAAATATAGTGCTGTCATTTCGTGTATTGGAAATAGAAATTTGTCTCTGACTTTGAACCATCCTGATTTGAGTCTTCCCACACGAGGTGCAGAGGTGAGGGAAGACAAAGGCCGTTATCGGGACAAAGGTAAACAGATGGGGCAAAAACAAGTAGATTCGTCCCCCTCCCCTAGTAAAGGCAATCAGCAAGCGATTTCAATGGAACAACCTTACTTAACCCAAATTCAGCCAGAGGAAATAGTGAGGGTAGGTTATGTGTCGGTGTCATAACCCTTGCGCTTAGATGCTCGAACACACAAGTTGGTACCAGTTTATTTCAAGGGAGGGGACCTACCTAATTAAGTTTTGCTTGAGCCTAAAGAGGATGTGTACAGTAGATTTTCAGTGTTAGTTCCTCGCAGTATTGTAAATCAGAAACAACACAATCACATATGGATCACGAACACCGCACATCATCCAGTAGTCTTGCATCCTGGGATGAAATTAGGGTACTTGCATGAATTAAAGGACATTGCCCCCTCTACATCTAAAGTCGGTAACATTTTACAAGCTAGGGAGGAAAACCAATTTGACCTGACCCAATTGGATACTAACCCTAATTTACCTCCTGACCAAAAAGAGAGGCTAACACAACTGTTGTACAAGTACAGGGGCTGTTTTAGTTGGAATCCCACACAAATAGGACTCACTAAAGAGGAAGTTGTCTTCCTTGACACAGGGGATAGTCCTCCTATTTCTTCTGTGCCCTACCGCGTGCCTCCAG
Organism: Bacillus rossius redtenbacheri; assembly: GCF_032445375.1. Taxonomy (NCBI): domain Eukaryota; kingdom Metazoa; phylum Arthropoda; class Insecta; order Phasmatodea; family Bacillidae; genus Bacillus; species Bacillus rossius. The sequence continues at coordinate 60,720,495 of NC_086331.1, read as the reverse complement.
GAGAACGCAAAATAATTAACAAAATTGTGCAAGAACACATAGACAACAAGATAGTTCGGCCATGTGACACCAGCTGGTGTTCCCCAGTTGTGTTAGTACGAAAAAAGGATAATGATTTCCGCATGTGTGTTGATTATCGTCGGTTTAATTTAGTGCTTAAAGATGATAAGTATCCCCTACCTAGGACAGATGATTTCTTAAGCCACCTCACAGGAGCACGATATTTCACTCACCTCGACATGAATGCTGGGTATCACCAGTTGAAAGTAACTGAAAAGGATAAGGAGAAAACTGCTTTTGTAACTTCTGATGGAACTTATTGTTTTGAAACTTTGCCCTTTGGTCTGAAAACCGCACCTTCTATTTTCCAGAGATACATGGATAAAACTTTAGCAGGATTAAAGTGGGGGTCATGTCTAGTTTATCTCGATGACATCCTTGTGGTAGGAAATTCATTTAACCAGCATTTTGGCAGACTTAGTTTTGAAAAGAATGAAAGATGCCAACCTTACTTTGAAACCTTCTAAGTGTACCTTTGGGTATTTTGAAACTGAGGTTCTAGGACATGTAGTTAACAGCGAAGACATTAAGCCCCATCCTGGAAAGATTTGTGCTGTTAGGGATTTTCCCCAACCTAAGGACCAACAGGGGTTAGGAGTTTCTTAGGACTTGCTTCGTTTTATCGTAAATTCATTCCCAATTTTTCTCAAGTTGTGAATCCTTTGTCCTCTTTATTAAAGAAAAAAATGAGAAATTCATCTGGGGACCGGAACAGGAAAAAGCATTCCTAACTTTGAAAGACAAATTACAGGAGAGCATTGTACTTTTAACTTCCTGCCCCAGAAATGGTTCTGGTAACTGGTGTAAAGTTTTCATGGAACTTAAACTGGTTATGTTTCATTCCGATATGTTGATAACAAAATTGAATGAGGCTGCTGGAGAAGATTTGGTTGATGACAAGTTTGAAGAGAGGGAGAAATGGGGGCTGTCCTTCATTGGTGAATTTGTTAGGTGGTGTTGCAACATATCAGTCACCAGCCTAGTTGAAAGTTTATTTTTGAAACAAAAACAGATAGCACAACATGTTGGTGTGATGGAATCTCAAATTCTAGATGATCATGTCGCCCTGGCTAATCTAAGTAATACCATTTGTGTGGTTAATGAGGCTATGTCCGGTGTGTTAAAACGAATCCAGTCCAAATTTGTTAACCTTACTAATTACCTTAAAGATTTGAGCGAATCCATGAAAGTTAAATTTTCTGGTATGGGGTAAGATTTAGGTCATTCATTTCAATTGTAGCTCTTGTTGGCAGCTCAACTACTTAAGCAGTCACATACCTTAACTCGAATCGAAATTTTGGACCAATGTCGTTCTCATAAGATCCCATCTGTTTTGGTTACCCCGGATCATTTACAAAAGCAACTACAAGTATTGGAAAAGATTCTAAATAAAGATAGGTACAGGCTAGCCATTAATGTTGCCCAAGTACAAATGTATTTTCATTTGCCTATTTGTCGCTGTCATGTTTACCAAGAGAACTTGTATGTCAAACTTAAAATACCTATTGTACATGTTAATTCCAATTGGAAACTATTTCAGTTTGTGGCAGTACCTTTCAGCTGGAAGAATAACACTTGCCCCTTAGAGCACGAGCCCAACTTTTTAGCAGTAAATGATGAGCAGCTGGTGACCATTCAGGGTCGAAATTTGTTGAATTGTCGCCCCTTCGAAGACAGCTTATGTTTTGTTCCCAGTTTTTCAGGTGATGCCATGAGAAGCTCTCTAAGTCCTAAAGCTTTATTTCAGGAAGTGACTGCAGAAAAACTTGGTGAACTGTGTGCTTTCAGATGTCATTCGGTAACCCACCTCATGATTACTCAGGCTGGCCCTGAACATTATTTCTTAACTAACCCTTTTGGTCAACTAGACCTACAGTGTTTAATGAATAAGAACCAAACCTTGGTTTTAGCTGATGCCGATCGACCTGGCGCCGTGGACATCAAGGTCCCTTGCGATTGTCGATTGTACATTAATTATGATATTAAAATTAATGAACTTTATCCGTGTGATTTTCTTTCTAAAGCTAAATTTAAGATGCTTTATGTGATTCCAGCTGCCTGGACTAAACTTAAGAAATTAAAGATTTTAACCTTTAACTGCTTCATCACACACCGTTTTTCCTTCCTTAGCAGATTGTTTGGACGAGGACTGGCCCTCTGTTATACCTCATTTAAATTTGGTTGTTCCTCGTTCCTTTGCGCGGCCAGATGAACTATAGTTACAAGATCCTGTTGAATTTGTAAACTTTTTGTTAAAGCATTTGCAAAGTATTTCATTATTTGTGATTGGTGGCACTTTGTTCAAAGTTGTTGTAAGAAATCCTTATCTAGTGGGGATTGGCACATTACCCCGTGTATTTGCTCTTAGTGAAAATGCTATGTTATCGCTGGAAATTAGTGTAACTGTGTCCGTACTTGGTGTCATAGTGGGTATGATTATCTCCCTGCTACGGAAATTATTGTTGTCACCCAAGTGAAAATTGCAAAAAAATCTGAGGAAATTTCATCTCCTGTACAGACTGTTGTTGCGTCTACCAGTGAGACATTTAATTTGCGTGAGAAATTTACTGAGAATTGTCAATTTAAAACTAAGTTGGTTAGTGATTCTGGAGACGAGATCCACGTTTATCTCACCTTGTGTGATTAATTAACAGAGCTGTTGTTTATGTTGTTCGATTTGTTAAGCCCATTAAGGGTACACTTTTGTCAAACACTTTTGTGTTATTAGAGGATCTCTTATCTGGTTATGATTAATAATGTTTTTGTGATTAACTGTTCAGGTTAGAGATTTTCCTTTTTGTTCAAATAATCTTAACGACAATCGAGGATGAATCTAGGGGTCCAGGCAATAATTAACCTACGATTAATTTTTAATTTATTTTCACTTAATTTCGACTTAACCTGGGAGGGAATGCCTTATTCCGGGTCTATTCCCTACCCCTGTCCAAACATGTTTGCCCTTGTGCCTCTAAAACAGTGCAATTTTTTTTCACCGACTCAAGTGAGGCAGAGTTATTAGCGACAAGTTTTTGCATTTTTTTTTTCATGAGGAAGAGATAGTGCTTCGATGTACCACATCCAGAGACTTCAACGATTATGTAAGCTTTGTGAAGAACTCTTACTCGTCATGTACGTCCTCCTGACTGAGGACCATATGTTGTGCAGCCGTTGAACTTGTGTGGGAGATGGACTGCTTTTTCCTCCCCTGTTGTGTGGTGGGCTGTTTATAACTCCTGAGGAGTTATACTTCTGAAGCCCCCCAAATCGATTTCTGCATGTATGTGAACTCTCTGTCTTAAAACAATGAAGAAACCGATGATCAAAATGGGGCTCGCTTTCATCGACATGATGCCGAATGAAGAAATTAGTAACTCTCGGCCAACCAGTGATAATGCCATTTTTCTGTCCTGTTGCTAGCAGCTGCAGAAGTGTGTTTTGAAGATCATGGACTTCACCTAACCCTATGGACATTTCAGATTCCCCTCCTGATGTTTATCCTTTGTATTCCTGACTTGTATAATCCATTCCTTTTCTCTTGTAGGCCAATATCCCATTTTAACTTAGTTGTGTTTGTTTTCTTTTCTTGATGTACTTATGATCAACTTTGTTGTTGTCCTTAGACTCATACCTTGTTGTTGGAGAATAATATTCCCCTGGACTCATCCTTGGTTTATCATACTGCTCATTTATGTGATGAAGAGGTGTGAGATGGAGATTGTCAGTTGTTTTTCTTTTAAAGTTAAAATATTTGACATTGTTTTATAATTATTTAATAGGGTCACTTAACAGTCTTTCTTAGTGGAATAATTTAATCTTTGGTTAATTGTTTTAGACCTTGTATAAACATATTGCTGTGATGTGAAGTTAAGTAAAGATGAGCCTCCCCCCCCCCCCCCCCATCATTAGCCTGTTGATGAAATGAATTTGGGAAGTGTAGTGTTTGTTCATTGGTGAGAATCTGATACTGGTTATGAAATGTTTGTTCAGCTTCGCTTGGGAGAAATCCCTGATGACATGTCGCGAGGAAGGCAGGCTGAGGGCAGAACTACTCTGAATGCTGGATCTTGGGTGTGAGCTGCAGGTCACATTTCAAGGACTCATCTTCCCAGCTTCAACTAGGGCTGATCTGTCCGCAGTTCACGCCTCTCCTGGTTGTATGTCGTCCGAGTAGTCTTATGATGTGCAAGCCACCATCGATTCTAACAGGAAATAATTGTTTCCTGGGCTATCAAATTAAAATTATTATTATCCTGTACCCAAGATTAGTTTAACTTTTCCCAGTTTAGGGATTGAATTTTGTTTTTGTGGTAAAACCCAACCCTCTTGTGCTCTCTTGCTCAAGTAGGCGTATATCTTATAAGACTATAAATATGTGTATATGATAACCTATATTGTCACGGTTTAAAAATTTCTTTAATTTATTTTTAAATTTATTTTGCTTTGTATCCCGTCTGGGTAACGTTCGTTGGTTTACATTCACGTTTCCGGGCTTGGCCTGATGATTGCGACACACGGGTGGCGAAATTTAGATTGCTGTGACTGTAGTTTGCGGGCACAGCGGGCTTTTGCGAGGCTGTGTGGTTAGCTAATTCTCGCAGGTCGATGGCCAGGGCCCGCTGAGATGTTGCGACACGCCGTTCCAGAAATCCGCTGTGTCGCGCCAGGTTTTGTTTCCTCTTGGTCGTTTTTTCCGCTGCGTTAGTCCTTTGTGAACACATTTTGAGGACACTGCCCTGCATGGTGTCGCTATCTGGCGTCCGAGTTTGGAAGTGTGGCTCGAACAGAGGAGCAGAGGGGAAGGGAAAAGTACGGGCATGCGCAGCAAGGAATCGCCTACGAGGCGTGTTTCGTTTTTTTCCTTGTGAACGGCGGGGCGGCCATTTTTCGTTGCTAAATCTTTCGCTGCGTACGTTTTCTTTGTGACCTAGTTTTGGAGGTAAAACTCCCCTTCAGGGGGGGAACAGGGCTTTTTCGCCTGAGGGACCTCTCTGGAAGGGTGATCCACGTCGGTGCGGGGCCGTGACAAATCGAGGGTAAGTGGCTGGCTAGTGATGGCTCGTGGGACGGAGCTTCTTACTGGATGGTCTCCGTCCAGTTCATAATTGGTTATGTTCAACTTAAAATAATGTAGATTTTCTGTTGTTATTTTATTATCATTTTGGGAATGTAGTTCGGAACATGGTGCCTTGTTGACGGCATGCAAGTAGGGGTCTGATCGTAGACATAACCATAGCAGAGTTGCTTGAGAAGGGAGTACAGCCATGTTGTTAAAAGATAAGTAGTAATGTTGAATTAAATGTGGGATGGCCTGCATCATGTTATTGTTATTAATTGTTTTTTGTTATTTATTAATTTATTAGAGTTTATTTATTTGTGAACTGAGGGTATGTGTTAGCAAATAAACTTGTGCCTGAATTGTTAAACTATGCTTTCTTTCAGTTCGTGAATCTTTCCCTACCCTACCTGTATAGGTAGAGACTAGGTCTCGGGTACCTCATGATTGTGCTCTACCATTTCTTTTTATTACCTCAATGTTATAATCATGTTTTAGGTTAGGGATTTGCCGGAGGCCCTGCGAAGCCTCGCTACAATATATTCCACGGGATCTCTTACAATTAAGTAGTACTGTGGTATAGGTACTCGTCTTGTTTGATGGATGCAGTCAACATATTTAAACCATTAGAACATTTAGATGTTAAACTTTTTATATTTGCATTGTCAGAGGGGAAGTCTATTTCTGCAAATGAGAGCACATAGTCAGGCACCACAGATTTTTAGAAGTATTGAATCAAGGCAGCAGATGGTATGCGATTGTAGCATGCAGTCGTTATTACCCTTTTCCAGGGTATGACTAACACTCCAAACATCAGCTGACAAATAATTATTTGAAAGTTTACTACAATAGAGTCTCCAGTGTTGATGAATTGTAATTTTAACCATCAGTTTTACTTTTACCTGTGTAAACAAATAAATTAGAAGTTATTCTTAGTAGTGCACAGTCGGTAATTCCTTAAATATTACAGACGAAGTAAATGCAGTTGGTTACATTCTGCTGTCCACCATCCACAGCATGGTTTTTTATGTTTATTGAGGGTAGTGTACTGGGTTTTAAAGGGGTTGCTCAATTTGATAGCATAAGTGACCACATCTTCAAACATGTCATAGCCAGTCTGTATTTCTTGCTGTGTATCTATACTGGTGTTGGTTAGGTTGCGTTCATTGTCAGATCTGTAATCCCTCTATAGACATTGGTTATGTTTGTAACTCATATACGAGAGAGGTTTAAATCTGTATTCAGCTAAGGGTGAAAAGGCTGGATAGTGGTGTAAGTGGTATTGGATATTTCTATGGGGAAGTGGTCCCTGTCAATTGCATCATGGAGTATGTTCCATGTAAAATCTGCTGTCATATACTAAGGTTAATATCAATAGCATATTTTTTGTGGTAATGTGTGCCTATTTAAGTTGGACTGCCATTGTTTAGCAGCACATGTGGAGATGCTGTTTTGAAGTTAGTCAAGTGTTTTCCTGCTGTATCAACACTAATTTCCTCTCACATGGTATGTTGTGCATGGAATCCACTGCCTATAATTGTGTTGGTATCCATAGAGTCAAACAATTTCCCCCAGTCTGCGGTTCTGGTGGAATGTTGGAGCCGATCGTAGACGTAGAAACATGTTATGGTGTGTCTGTTATATGTTATAGGCACCAGAAATTTCAACATTTGGACAACATGTTGGGAGTTGTAGTTCCTGTGACATTACTTGGGAATTTACTAAAACAGCGACTTCACAATGAATTGGAGATTGTTTGTGAAGTACTGTATATCCAGAAAATACGAAATCAACAGTATTTGTTTTCCAATTTGTTTCCTGTAATAATACAATGTAAGATGGTGTATTTTTCACGTAATACTGTAAGTAGCTTCATATTGCAAGAGGGTCGAGTTTTTTGTTTGTATACATGAATGGCAAATTAGTGTTTCCTGAAGACAAATGAGAAATTATTTTGTGGCATCTGCATGCGAGGTGATCAGTAGAAAGGTCTCTTTAATTGTGAGTGTATTTTCCAACACTGTAGAATGGATATGGGTAAGTAAGGAGGTGAAACCAGCTATCAGTTTTTATAGCCATTCAATACAATATTATTTTCGACACTGGAAGCATTGGATGACCTTAACCTTGAACTTTGACCTTGACCTTGGACCTTCAAAATTAGCCAAAATTTAGCCAACATTGCCCAAATTAGCCAAAAATCGCCAAAAATCACCAAAATTCCATTTTTTTTTTGAAAAAAAATTACGTCAAAAAATCTCAAAAAATTACACAAATCAAAAATTAGGACTGCGAAAAACCTCGAAATACTTTTTGCCTTAGAAAGAACACAATGTCCTAAAAACGGCTTAAGCATCCATGTCTAAAGCCTCCAATAAGCCATTTATAGGAATAAGGCTACCATGACCGCCATCTTGGATTATGACAACATCGTTGAAATTTCCGTTACGGTCGCCATCTTGAAAATCCGTCATTTTTATTTTAGAATATAGGGAAAATTTTTGAAATTTATAAAAAAATTAAATAATCGAATTTAATAATAAAAATTTAATAAAAAATATTTTAAGAAAATTAAATGTACACTTACGCCATGGAGCTCGGATTCCTCGGTTCGAATCCGACGAGGCCAAAAAACAAAATTATGTCAGGTACTTCCTCCACGGAAGCCGCCAGCAGACTGATCTCCCATCACTTATGTCAAGGTATATATATCGTCATCTAGTATGACATCATGTCCGACATCTTGGAAATCTATATTTATTTTCCGATTTTAATAAAAAAAGTTTTAAAATTTATAAAAAAATATATAATCAAAATTTTATTAAAATATTTTTAAAAAGTTGCATGTTTTGTAACGACCGCCATCTTGAAAATCCGTAATTTCAATGCTATAAATTCCGAAAAAATGATTAAAATTATTTTAAAAATTGCCTACTTCAAATGTTTAGTTATATAAATGATTTCGGTCCTCGGTTCGATTTCCGGCGAGAGTAAATCAATAATTAATTAATGTATTAAAAATTTCTCAATAAAATAAAAATAAAAATGTCTTACAGCACATCCGATATTTTTAATTATGTCACCACTGTATCAATTATCGTTACAGACACCATCTTGAAAATCTTTATTTATTATCCGATTTTAATTAAAAAAGTTAAAAATTCATCAAACAATTTACTTATTAGAATACTGATTTATTAGATCGATTTCCCAACCATGGTTCGAAACTGGTAAGAGCAAACAATAAAAAAAGACAGATCCTTCCTACACGAAAAAACCTCCAAACTGACCTACCACCAATAACAAGGTATATATCGTCAACTGGTATGACATCATGTCTGCCACCTTGTCTTCGTCTGCTGGAGGCCGCCATCTTGTTTTCGTCTGCTAGAGTGTGCTGACGACATGTTAGTATAATTTTCTGTTCACCATACCTTTGACCTCAACTGTTACATTGAACTTTGACCTTAATCTTGAACTTTGACATTGGCCTTGAAATTTGACCTTGAAATTTGACCTTGAACTTGAAATTTACCTTGACCTTGAAATTTGACTTTGACCTTGACGATCATCATGGATCCAACATTTTGTGTTCAGTACATGCTACCAGGAGCTACCACCTGCTAGAGGACATTGCCACCATCTTGTTTTCGTCTGCTGGAGGACACCATATTGTGTGTGTTCTCATCTTATAGAGTACATTACCATCATGCTAGTTTAATTTTAACCTGCTAGAGTGCACTAATAATTAATTATTACTGAGGGGCCCTACATCTTGAAATTTGGGCACCATCTTGGAATCGTGTTATTATTTAGCTAGAGATTCGGGGGAAAAAAATCCAAAATTCATCAAAAAAAATCACTCATTAAAGTAATGATTAATTCGAAACTTGGTTCGATTCCTGGTCGAAGAAAAATATTTAATTTTATATAAAAATAATAAATTAAATAAATCATGTTCAAAATCCTAAAAGAGGCTTAAAATCAACTACTAACATCATTCTATAAGCCATTACGACTTCCATCTTGGATATTTGTATTTATTGACTTATAAATTCGGGAAAAATTCCAAAATTCACCGAAAAAATAACTCATTAATTTACATATTGAATCGATGGATTCCTGTCGTCGGTTTGCTTCTTGACCAGTGACAAGTGTAACTTAATATTAAATAAATTTTATATTTTGGTTTCCATTACCTTTCATGGAGTTTATCATTCATTCACTCTACGAAAAACAAATCAAGACAATATACGACAGTGTTCAACGAATTAAATACGTTGCCGTTAAACCTAACATGTGCAGCGTACTAGGCGGGATCGCTCCGCCCCAATAGGCTACAAAATCAAGACGCCCAAAAGTAAGACATCAAAATTAAACACCTAAGCTGGATTAGGATCCAGAGTGTGCCTAGTTTGTGACAGAAAGACAAGAAAAGAATCAGAAAGTCGGGGGTACAAATTTATTACAGACTAGAGAAATGTTAACAGACAAGGGTAAAAAAAGGGCATAAGTGTATTCCATTACACACATGTCCATAGAAAAAGTTTCATAGCTTAAAATACAGACAATGACTTGCTTATCACAAAACAAGATTAAGACAACGATTAGTTCAGCGCGAAACAAGCGCACAAGAATTACAAGAGTTATGCCCAGGCGTTTAACATACATGTAGGTATATATAGTAGGTCCTGGTGCACCGGGTCCTGGGTCGGGAGCCGGGGAGCCATGGTGGCCATCTTGGATTACGTCACTTCCGGTGGCCTTCTTGGATTACATCACTTCCGGCGGCCATCTTGGATTTGACCTTGACCTTTGACCCCGGCGGCCATTTTGTTTTTAACCACAATTTTGTTTTCTAGAACATTTCGAGTTTCGTCTGCCATTTTGAAAATCTTTATTTATTATCCGATTTTAATGAAAAAAATTTAAAATTTATAAAAAATTTAATAATCAAAATTTTAAAATAAAATTTTAAAAAATATTATTTAATAACATTTTAATTTAAAAACCTGTGCATCGAACTACCCACTCTTCTACATTACGAATACACAATCTAGCACCCCGCTCCTCTGTTACAATGACATCGTCATCGAACACCCCACTCATCCCTGTTACAATTTTTCGTTACATCTGCCATCTTGGAAAATTATAATTATTAACATGGTGTGGATCGGGAGGGGGGAATTAAAAAATAGATAAAAATTATTAAATAAAATGTATATAAATTTTATCCATCATCTCATAATCGAGCACCCCACTCCTATGTATTGCTCATTATGCTGCTATGACATCTACAGCAACTTCCGGAGGCAGCCATATTATTTAGTGGAGACAGCCATCTTGATTTCATCTGATAGTATCATCAAGTGTAGGTTTTTAAAGTACGCCAGTGTATGTAAGGCCGAGTTCCTATCCCGTACCAACATTATTATGATCCTTATAGACAAAAATCCACAAAATCCACAGTCATTTTGCTGTTGTAACCACCATTTTTTCTTAAAGTCTTATCAGTTATAGGTTTTAACTAAAATATATGTTATCAATACTATCGTTGTGGATGCGATAGTTAAAGTAATGATAATTTAAAGAAAAACATTTGTAACCCATCTTAGCGGACCAGAAATATTTCAGAGTCCTAACTCACAAGTAATATGGTCTTCTCATGTTAGCGCACACGTGTTTAAAAGCTGCATGGAAGCAGATATTTTTAATGTTTGCGTATAATATCATTTCACTTTTCAAACCAAGTCCATGTTTGCGTACTCGTGTTTTAAAAGCTGCATGGAAGCAGATATTTTTAATCTCTGCGTATAATTACATTTTTACCATTCTCTAAGACATTTATAAGTATCAGTACCTTGGGGAAAATAGGTTATAAAAATTCAAAAATAATAAGTAATATGTAGGTAAAATCTTACAGACTGAGACATTATTCGTTAACACACATTATTTAATCATGTCCGTGAAGTTTCTTGCACCAGCCACGACTGTGTGGTGTTGAAGGCATGTCTTCATTTTGTCCGAAATTCGCGTAACACTCGGTGCACGGCAGACAATCCACTATGTCCGGATCATTTTTCAAGTTGACAGGTAAGTATTCGAATATCCACTTTATTTGATTGGCTGCATACACCAATAAAATTCTTTAGGTAAGTAGGGCAGTTCTTCTGTCTTATCAAGTTCAGTAAGCATACCACACCTTCCAAATGCTAAAATGGCACACTTTGTTTTTTCATGACTCATTTTTTGCATCAGATTAGTCCGACACATCCATGGAACTGCAGGAACTGGCGCCGTCCTCGTCGTCCTCATCACTGGAACAGCCCAGCTCGGCTTATCGGCCAACCATTCGTCCAAAGCTTTCGAGTTCCACTCTGCACACTGCAACCTCTTTTTACGTCGGTGGCATTCATGTAATTTATCCGCATGCTTCACAACAAGGTATGCAAGCGGCGGGCAGCAAAACTCGCTTTGTAGGTCGACAATATTAACACTGTCTACAGTACCTCTGCAAATTTTCTGCAACCACAACTTCTGCTGACAGTCGGCGACGTAGATTGTTCCAGTTAGTAGCTCTTTAACGGTACTACCGATCTTGTGGAATGGAAGTTCACCTTGATGCCATCGAAGCCCATGTTGAGTGCAGGCTAGTCGAATTTTGGTTTTCTTGCATCGCTGATGTAGGTAATTCCAGTCGTATGGCGGTTTGAATGTTTTTACTATTGTTACTCTGTCTTTACCAGTAAATGCAAGTTCTTTAACAACGAACCCATTTTGCGAGTTTAATCCTTGCACGTTACACGTCATTCTGATACTGACTTATCTGCGCTGAATTCGCTTCCTTATATAGCTCGGGGACTTTTTTGTCCCCATTTCCACATAAGCCTTGTATTCATCCGCGAGCTTGTTTCGACTGGACTATAGTATTCTTTTCGAAGTTGCGCAAGTGAGGGACAGTCATACTCCTTCTGAATATCTATTACATTAATTTCCGGTTTACAGTATTTATTTAACATACGTTTATGTTAGATTCCCGCCACATACACATCGCCAAATATCCCATTAACATACTTTTCAATTTCTTTATGTGAAATATTACCATAGTCCCACCTGAGACCATGTAAATTTTTCGTTAACCATTTGTTTGTAGACTTTGATTTTTTGTCCAAGTCATTCCATGCAAATGGAGGCTTGAATACATAAGTAATTGATTTTCCATCGCTGTAAGTTATGCTAAGTTCTTTCGCTACAGTACCAACTAGGACCGGAAGGCTTGAATGTTACAGTACATGTAAGCTCGAAGGTTAAGACACGACTGACATAATTACATTAATATCTTAACCATTTTGTCCCAAGCATTGTAAGTTGCTAAGCGGTCATGGATTATGAGAGTGTACGCTTTTGTGTCGTTTGGTATATTTTCAGAGGCTGTAATTTCAATCCTACAGTCGATTATATTTGAGTTAATGCGATTGTCTTGTGCCGAAACATCAAAAACGAGAAGAGGTGCCATGGACTTATAATTTTCCGGGTCTAGTGTAGCAGATGCTTGCCGACCAAAATAAGCTTATTGGAATCTGGAATACATTTAATACGCCATGAGAAACAAAACACTATTAAAATTAGCATTTAAATACAAGTATGGGTATGCATGACTATTGAGAAATACTTTACATGTTTTATATTAACGTAGTCGAAAATAGACTTATCGGCTGTTATCGTGTTTTGTCTTTCTTTCTGGAAACCTAATATGATGAAACGTGGCCTCTCTGATCCGAATGTAGATTTCACGTTACATTTTATACTATGTGACTGAGGTAAACTAGGATAGCTTTCCAATGACCATGATCTAAAAGCAATTTCGATATCTTTACCTTTTTCTATAAACTTAAGCAGTCTTATTCGTTCTTGTGTTTTAACCTCAATGTGTGGTACCATCCACTCGATTGTTAATAAAGATAAAATCATATTTTCAGGATTTTCTTCAGATGCTAGTACGCTATTATTTCATGTGTTTGCAAGAGAAAATACTAGTTCTTGTTTCGAGTTGATTATTATATGTTTGTAGTCGTCTGCGAATCCTAGGATGGTAGCTAGCGGTATGCAAATTTCAAATTTCCCACCTTCATATACAGATACTTTAAAATCTTCTTCGATACCCCACCCCGCCATCTTTGCTACAGGTAATTCGTTTCTCGTAAGATTTAAATAATTTTTTATTGTACATGTAATTCCGGGATCTCTAACAGAGTCCAGTTCGATTCCATTTAAGTTATAAGATATTGTCACGGTAAAAAAATAGATCGAAAGTAGTAAATCGTAAAAGTTACGGGGGGAGAGAATCGTAGCTCTTTACATAAAAACAACTCGCTTGCTGGCTTCATAATTTGCGAAAGGCATTAATCACAATTCCTCTTAAATTCATAAAATCCTTTAATGCAACTTGGATCGAAGGTAATAGGTTCGCTATCCCGTACAGGATGTCAGGTGAGAGAGCTGAACTAAGGAGATTTTGCAAAATAACATAATACTAAATTAAAATGATTTTATTGGTTTAACTTAGTAGTATAGGATAGCCGGTCCTGCGCCAGGCTGCAGGCTGTGGATTGTGATTGTCTGTCCGCCATCTTGGATTGTGACGTCACGGCGGCCATCTTGGACTCAAAATTCCTCAAAATTGACTCAAAATGACTCAAAATTTCCCGTTTTCGAGGGAAAAATTAGGATTTCGAAAAACCACAAAAGTCGTTTTGCCTTAAAAACCACGAAATTCCTGATATAGGCTTAAGCATCCTTAACTACAGCCTCCGATAAGCCTCTTTTAGGATTATGACGTCACCGTTGCAATTTTCGTAATGCCCACCATCTTGAAAATCCGCAATTTTTATGTTAGAAAATCGGGAAAAATTTTAAAAATCATTAAAAAAACTATTTGATCGAATTAAATAAAAATCTTAAAAACCACTGTTGCAGTTATCGTTACGGTCGCCATCTTGGATTATATAAATGTTGCATATTTCGTTACACCCGCCATCTTGGTTGAGTACCATGTCATTCTTACACTTTATTTTATGACCATCATATTGGATCCTATTAATGTTGAAATTACCGTTATGGTCGCCATCTTGAAATTTAGATGCCATCTTGAAAATCTTTATTTATTATCCAATTTTAATGAAAAAAATTTCAAAATTCATCAAAAAATTAACTTAATAGAATTCCGATTATATAGATTCCCGTCCTTGTTTCGAAAACGGTGAGGGCAAAAAATAAAAAATCATCAGATCCTTCCTCCACAGAAGCCACCTACAGACTGACCTACCTCCACCAATAACCAGGTATTTACAATCAGCTGGTATGACGTCATGTCCGCCATCTTGTCTTCATCCACTGGAGACCACCAACCTGTTTTCGTCCGCTAGAGTGTGCCGATACCATGTTAGTATAATTTTCTGGGCACCATACCATTGTCCTCAACTATTGACCTTGAACTTTGACCTTGAACTTTGACCTTGGACTTTGACCTTGAACTTTGATCTTGACCTTGAACTATGACCTTGACCTTAAACTATGACCTTGACATTGAACTTTGACCTTGAACTTTGACCTTGAACTTTGACCTTGTTATTGTCGACCATCATGGATCCATCATTTTATGTTCAGTACATGCTACCAGGAGCTACCGCCTGCTAGTGGTATTGGACACCATCTAGTTTTCGTCTGCTGGAGGACACCATCTTGTGTGTACTCGTCTTACCATCATGATAGTTTTATTCTAACCCGCTACAGTGCAGTAATCATTTATTACTGAGGTGCCCGCCATCTTGAAATTTGGTCGCCTTCTTGAAATCATGTAATTATTTAGCTAGAAATGCGGGAAAAATTCCAAAAGTCTCCGAAAAAATCAATTATTAATTTTCAAATTGAATCGATGGATTCGTGTCCACGGTTCGATTCTTGACCAGTGACAGTTGTAACTAAGTATTAAATAAATTTTAGATTCTGTTTTACATTACCTTACGTGGAGATTATTGACCATTCACTCCTAAATTCACCTAAAAAATCACTCATTCAAGTAATGATTGATTCGATACTTGGTTCGATCTATGGTCGAAGCTAAAAATAAATTTAATTTAAATACCAGATAAGTGTAAGGTTCGAGAAATAAAACACCGCAAGTTCTTTTACAAACATAATATTTATTACATTATTTCTATTCTACTACAGGATCACTTGCGAAAGCCAGCAATCTTATAAACATTTAACCCTGCATAGGCGTGAAATGACTAATTCTTAGCTCCAATCGGTTTATACTAGACAGAGACCAACCAGAACCTTTACTGACATAGTTCTCCTCTTCTTGACAGAGTTTCTGGATACCGTTTTTAACAGTTTGCTTCACATCGTCAGAACTGTAAATTACTGCAGCCGATGTCTTGAATGCACATTTCTTCAATTTGTCATCTAATGAATATGGCTTTCCATATATACAGTCCAGCCACAAGTTATATTTTAATGGTCCGTTTGTTGCTACATCATCAGTAAGCTGATTGATTATGTCCTGTCTGATATCATCGAGAAAAGTACAAATGTCCTTCGACTCACCGAACGTATTTAAATAATAGTAGTCTTTCAACGTTCCACGAAATGCAGACTGCGCCAAGTAGAAGCCATTATCAATCACCTGTAGAGCACCGACCACAGTCTTAGGTTTAGTTCCATGTCCAGATACCATAGCAATCGGTTGCTGCGCATCTGTTTTTTTGCCTGTACGCTCACGAGACTTCAACCTAAACCGAGGAGTTGAAATTTTTTGCAGGTAGTTCTGCAGTAGGCGCAAGGACTTCACCTTTACATTTTTTCGCATGTCGTCGCAAATTATCAATTCGAGTAAACCATTCATGACACTCATCACAGCGAAACTTCATGCGAGAAGGATTCTTCATGCATTTGCTCCGCTCATGTCTTCGTGCATCATGGGAAAATGCGAACGACGTATCACAGTAGCTGCAAGGATACCGTGGTGATGAAGACGAGCCTTTCAGACCTGATCCAGATGTCGATGTTACTACGATTTTACCATCTCCAGGCATACTCTTATGAACATCAATGCATCGTTGTTGCACCGAAACCTTTACTTTCTGCCGCACAGCAGGACCTTTGCATGCCTTCATGTGCGTTTTCATATTATCTTTTCTAGCAAACTGCTTATGACATTTCTCACAACCAATCATTTTACGATAAAGGTTCTTAGCACATTCGCTCTTCTCGTGTCGTCGAGCATTGCTGTTGTTTGAGAAAATCTTGTCGCAGTAACAGCACCGATGTTCGTTATTTGTCAAATCAGCATCCATTAAAGTCTCCATCGAGGTCTAATCGTCGTTCGTCGTGGTTTCCTGCACAGCCAGCTCTGTAGTCATTAAGCTCTCTTCTGCTGGTGGTACCACGACTGATGAAGTCTCCTCCAATGTTGTCGTTTTCGTTGCCAACGTGATCTGCACCTTCTTCGTCGTCGCTGACGTCAAGGTTCCCGTAGACGATGGTACAACGTCCATCATGTTCGTCGTTAAAGTCGGTAAAGATGCCATCAAGTTCGCAAGATCAAGTAATTACGCGACTTATGCACCAGATGAATAAAATTAGGTGATCCTTACAACGTCGTCGTCAGTAACAAACTGAGCGACCTGATGTCTAGGACTCGCTTATATACATGCACCGGATGGAATAATACGCTAGTCAAATCAATATCAATTTACTATAATACTAGAGTCAAATCAACATTAAAAATAGAAGCACCATCAAAAAGACAGTACATTTTGGACGCGCCGTCAATAAAAAGGAAGCACATTCTACAAAACGAAAGCTCATTTAACGAAAAGGAGGCACATTCGCACTTACATTAAACTCGATAGGATGCGATCGTCAGTGTTAAGCTAGGATATAATGTCTCCATCAGTCTATGAATCCACCAGTTAGTAGTTCTATAAGTAATTGGCTTCAACAGTCTTTTGGCTCCAATATTCATTGTCTCCAATATTCGTTGGCTACAATTTTCGTAGGCTCCAATATTCGTTGGCTCCAATATTCGTTGTCTCCAATATTCATTGGCTCCAAATATCGTTGGCTCCAATATTCGTTGACTCCAATATTCGTTGGCTCCAATAATCATTGGCTCCAATATTCATTGGCTCCAATATTCATGGGCTCCAATATCAATTGGCTCCAATTGCTCCAAGTGCTTCAACAGACTCCAAAAGGCTCCATCAGTCTTTTGGCTCCAACAGTCTTTTGGCTCCAATATTCGTTGACACCAATATTAATTGGCTCCATTATTCATTGACTCCAATATTCATTGGCTACAATATTCATTGACTCCAATATTCATTGACTCCAATATTCATTGGCTCCAATAGTCATTGGCTCCAATAGACATTGGCTCCAATAGACATTGACTCCAATAGTCATTGTCTCCAATATTCATTGTCTCCAACAGTCTTTTGGCTCTAAAAGTCATTGGCTCCAACAGTATTTTGGCTCCAAAAGTCATTGGCTTCTAAAGTCATAGGCTCCAACTGCTTTTTGTCTCGTCAGCGCCAAATATATTTGGCTAGAATGCTACGAGTCTAAGAGACTATGAGCCGCAAGACTACAAGTCTAAAAGGATCTAGCTGGTTACGAGTTATACATGCCTGCGAGGCTACAGAGCTACGAAGCTTCTAGAACTCAAGTTTAAGTGACTGCGAGGATACAGGACTACAAGTCTGCATGAGTTCTTGACTACGAAGCTACTCATCTACAAGGCTCCAATTGCCGCATCTGTCTTCGTCGGAATTTTCTCTTTTGCTCCATCTGCTCCAACAGCATTATGTTATAAGATTACAAGGCTACTTGCTTACGTAGCTTCAAGTCTACAAGGCTCCATTGCATCATTACTACGAGACTACGAGCCATGAGGTTACGAGACTATGCGATTGCAAGTCTTAAAGGTTACGTGATCGCGAGTCTATAGGACTACAAAGCTTTCAGAACGCATGGTCACGAGACTGCATGACTAATTGGCCGCGTGGCTACGAAACGTCATGTCTCTAACTCACTACAATAGCACTATTCAGTGGTGAGAGTTAATTTATCTCATGCAAAGGTACTTGGTGCAAGTAGTTCCGCTTTTCAACATCAGATGACGTCACGTTTGCTTGCAAGTAAATAATATTTATTTCCTTTATGCGGAATGCGGGATGCTCACTATTGATCGCATAAGAAGGATGGCATCGATAGTCTCCAAGGAGAAGGAAGTTCATCCTTCCTGCTAGTGCTTCTCAGATTTCTCACGGTCCGCCATCTTGGAATGCAATGTCACGGCGGACATCTTGGATGGGTGTGACCTTGACCTTTGACCGAAACCGCAGGATTGATCGCAAGCACACGGATTAACCATCAAAATATTGATAAAAATAATCAGGAGCACACGGAGAAAACCATCATAAAATTGACAAGAATAATCAGGAGCACACGGAGAAAACCACCAAAATATTGACAAGAATAATCAGAAGTACACGGAGAAAAACGACACACGTATTCTTTGATATCATAAAATTACAGGAAAAAAATATTTAATAAATAACAAATAAATTAATAAAAAATTTAAAATGGCAAAAAAATACAAAAAATACATAAACAGATTCTGCTAGCTTGTGAACTTCTCATTGTTGAGCAAAGATATAGTTCTAGTACAAGCAAGAATTTTATGTATTACATTTCTCGTTGTTAATCAATGTAAATTTAAATTTAAAATAAGTATAAAGGTTCCAAACATGATGGTGGAAACATCCTGGAAGTCGTGTGTGTGTGTGTTACGATCTAACCCTGTGTTTTGATACATATGTGGGACAATGTGTGCTACTGTAATGATTATCGTCCTTTATCCGCGAGGGAATTGGTCTTTGAAGCTTCATCTTACTGATCTATTTGCGTTTATTCACCTTTCTGTGTTTGTAATGTCTGAACTTTGTTTACTTTTTTGAAGTGATTCCATATTATTGGTAATTTGGTTTGCTTTTTAATTGTATATTTATATCTATATGCTTCTGGATAACCTAAGTCATTGTTAAGTGCATATTTTTTGTAATATTTCTGTTTGTAACCACTGGATGTTTTATTATTACTTCATTATGTGTACAGACAACTACTGATGACAGTATGGTTCTAGATATACGACATAAGCGAGTTTTTTTGTTCTATGTTTCGTATTTATATTGTTATACTTGTATGGTTGGTATCTAAATATATGTATAATTCCGTATTTTTTCGTTTCTTGTCACTACATAGCACTTTAAAGAGCAAACATCAAATTTCTTACACTAATCCATTTTTTCTCAACGTCTTTTTATAGTCGGTGCCTAACTCTTTCTATTTCACAGGTATGTTATTAGGGATTGTGACAATCACTATCGAACATTTTGTGACGGGAAAGCGCTGTCTGGTCTTTCTGAATGCATTTTTTTTTCTTACGCTAGGTAGTGTAATTTTTTTAAATTTATATTTCTACTTACTTGTACTCTCATGTGTATACTTCAATATTTACCTAATTTTCTGTTCAGTTTAGACTTTTGAAATTGCTCTTTTAGTTCACTCTCCTGTTTTGTGTTTTTTTTATTTTTGAGGCATTAATGTATTGTTTCTTTTATATATACTTTCAGTTACGGCGGTTACACCTATTCTTATTTGTCTTTTTTAGTACAGCTTCTGTAGTATATGGAATGTAATTTCTCCTGGCCATCTCTGTGGGTTTATGAAGTGTCTGGGTTTGCGTCTTGGGTGTATCCGTTGTTTGGTTAACGAATATAAGCACATGTCTATGTGGGGGTACAAATTCAAGGAACGTTTATGATGAGAAATATGCAGAAAACGCTTCAGTTACTTCAATACTTATTTTTTTAGTATTATCCTGACACTATATTTAATTTAATGTAAAGTAATTTTATATATAAAAAAATTGGTTATTTTATGTCTGGCAATAAATGGATTAGCACTAGTAGGTAGTACATAGTTGGTGGGCAATGAGTATTCGTACACCACATGTAATTATTATTTCCTTCTTTAATCCTTGTCACTATAAAGTCGTTGTCGGGCTTCGTCGTTCACGTTACTTGGTTTAAAGGCATGGGTGGCGTAATTAATAGTTTGCAAGGCATCCTTGTTGTTTTACATATTTTAATATGTTATTTTATCCTGCTGGAGGCTTGTGTTTGGAGGGCGCTGCGTGTTTGTGTTATTTACGTCTGCCCCTCCGGCAAGTGAAAGTTACTTACTGGTGACCTCACGAGGTTCGCCGAGGCGTCTGTCGTGTCCTGGACCATCGTCGAAGCGGTGTTTGCTATGTCTGTAAACGAATTTTGGCTAAGTGGTTATTAATATGAATATCCTCGTGTGTTCTTTCACAAACATTACTGGTGTGTTCTATTCAGGTTTCGTCGGAATGGGATTATAGTGCTTCTTATGCTTAATGGAATGTATAGTAGTAGAATATAGAATCTTATTTAAAACTGAACCAGTAACCTTTTATTTTACGTCTTGTTATTAACGCCAGAGCTTCCTATGCTTATTGGGATGTGGTTATATAGGTTCTTATATTTACCCCGATATATCCTTAATTGTTATTATTTACTAGTATGAAGTCTATAGTTGGTCCCTGATTATTCATCTACCATATATAGATATTGTGTTTTATCTAGCATTGATGAAAAGTTAACAATAATCTTATAATCATTTACAACATGACTCATATAATATTCTTTCACTCCTTATTTAGAACACCACACACTCTATGTCATGAGCGAAAGGGAAGGATGGATAGCAGTTAATATTTTTTTTGTATGATTATTTAATAACGGTGGTATGACTATTTTAAAATGAGTTACCAGTATATTGCGGTCTTTATACTATAATGATACATAGTTTATTTTTATTATTAGAATAACATGCTATGTTTTCTTATATGAATGATAAATTACTCAGAGCTGATGATAAGCATTTGTATTACACAGACCGTTAAAACGACTTATGTTTATATTCCTACAAAGTTTGACTATAAGAGTATAAACATTAACATATTTAGTTTAGGGTATAACACGTTTTACTTACATATATTATTATTTAATGGATATACTTACACTTTATTACTATATTTAATAACGTCTTGTGGCTATATCGCTTTGTACTTCTTATTTATTGCCTACACAAATACTATAACAGATTTTATTTATAAATGTATAGTAGCTGGGCTAGCACTAAAGACTCGTACGTGCGTCTTTTTAACAAATGGGAATCGCATGTTTTGTCTCTGGTGTTGTGCCGTTCGTTTGCGAGGTCTTATGTGGGCTGTGGTGTATGTTTCGGTTGCTTAATAACATATTTTGAGGATGTAGGTATTTATGGTTATTGATATTTATTTGTGTTGTCATTTATCGGGCCATGCCATTTGGTGTGTTGGAGAGTGTGGTAGTTTTATAATATTGTTCTCGTAGATCGATTTTTTTTTATCTGCATTGCGCTGTATTGCGTTTGTGAGTGTCTGCTATATCATTTTGGTTGTTATTTACACTTGATTTAAGGTTTTTGCCACATGCATTCGGCGGTTTCATGTATTACTGGGCTGTACGTTTTCTATTGTGTTCCACGCTTAGGCTCTCCTGCAAGTTGGTATAGCGCGCGGGCCAGGGTCGAAAAACAGCTTTCCTTTTCGTCGCACGAGACATTTGTCAACAGTTTTCAGAGTGTGTGTACGGAGTACAGACGTGTGCTCCCGCTTTGTAATATATTTTATAAATTTACTTATCGTTAAACGCTGTCGGTTGTGTGGGTTGCTCTCCACACGGCGTACATAGGTGTTACTATTTTTTTTAATATATCTTTTCGTCTGCGTTTTTTTTATTTTTAATTACACGTCGCCGGGGTGGGCGGGGTGCGTTCCGGTGAGTTTTTTCTTTTATGTATGCTTATTTGCTTCGTGCCGCAGCTGAGCGGGTCGGTGTTCTTGTATTTTCTGGGTCTTCGCCCACTCCGTGCGGTTTTTATTTTATTTTAAATATGTTTATTACTTAACGCTAAGGCACACGAGCGATCGTTCAACAATCTTTCCTACACGGGCGTTTGTACAACATTTATTTAAATTTATTTGTTACAAGTCGCCGGGGTGGGCAGGATGCGTTCCGGTGAGTTTTTTTATGTATGGTTATTTGCTATTTTTTTTATTACCTCTGTAACATACGTAATTTGTTTCTGGCGTTCATGCAGCATCTACATTTTATTTTTAATTACTTAACGCTACGTGTTGACTGTAGGGTTTAATTTTTGCTTTTAGCGTTTCGCACAACTGCTGCACCGTAGGGTCCTAACTATGCTTATTCATGCTATCGCTATGGTATATGTTATCTGGTCCAGTACTATTAAATGGTGATCTAAGTTTTTAAACTATGCTTATTTTTATGTCTTTACAATATTATAATTTTAACTATGCTTATTACTTCAAGCGTATTTTACGTTACGTTTCTCGCTCTCCTCTGTGACATTAAAGATGGCGGTGTGTATGTGGCACTCCATTTAGTCTTAGCTAGTATGGTGTGGGTTTTTAAGCATGGCTGCAAATGATTTAGGCATAGCTAGTATGGTGGGGGTTTCTTTTAGGCATACTTGGGGGTGGGTGTTTTAAGCATACTAGGAGTGGGGGTGGCGCCTATAGTTTATTTTTTTTATTACCTCGGTAACATATATAATTTGTTTCTGGCGATCGTGCGGCATCTACAGTTTATTTTTATTTTGTTTATTACTTAACGCTACGGCGCACGAGCGGCGCACGAGCGTTCGTTCAACACTCTTTCCTACACGGATGTTTGTACAACATTTATTTAAATTTATTTGTTACATATCGCCGGGGTTGGCGGGTTGCGTTCCGGTGAGTTTTTTTATGTATGCTTATTTGCTATTTTTTTTATTACCTCGGTAACATACGTAATTTGTTTCTGGCGATCGTGCTGCAGCTACATTTTATTTTTAATTACTGAACGCTTCGTGTTAACTGCAGGGGTCCCTTAATACATTCCTGGTCGCTCGAGCGAGGTTTCCAGCACGGCGTTTGTAACTCGACGTAAAGTAATACTTAACACATTGGCCGAGAGCCGATTACTACACATTGTTTGTATAATATTTATTTTTTATTTGACATAAAATAATAGTAACTATGCTTAATACTTAAATTGCTTTACATTATTTTAAGTTTTAACTATGCTTATAACACTAAAACATATTCGTGAGCGGGCCGCTCCCGCTTTGTAATATACCTATTTTATAAGTTTACTTATCGTTAAACGCTGTCGGTTGTGCGGATTGCACTCTACACGGCGTACATAGGTGTTACTATTTTTTTAATATATATCTTTTCGTCTGCGTTTTTATTTGTTACACGTCGCCGGGGTGGGTGGGGTGCGTTCCGGTAAGTTTTTATTTTATGTATGCTTATTTGCTAATTTTTTTTGTTACCTCGGTAACTTATGTCGATCGTGTCGCATCTACATTTTATTTTTAATTACTTAACGCTATGTGTTAACTGTAGGGGTCCTAACTATGCTTATTTTTGGTTTTCCTAATATTATAAAATTTAACTATGCTTATTACTTAAAGCATTTTTTTAAAGACATTATTATGCTTATAATATGATGTGTGGGGTTATAATTGCGCAGTTTATGAGTGATGCTCCAGTGGACAACATCTCGCTCTCTCTGCGCGGGATTTTTGAGGTTATGTTTCTTTAGTCATAGCTGGTATGGCGGGGCTTTTACGCATACTGGTGGTGGGAGTGGGGTGGACATAGCTAGTATGGTACCTTTTTTGAGGTTATGTTGCTCCGGGTATTTAGTCATAGCTAGTATGGTGGTGTTTGTTTTAAGCATACTGGTGGTGGGGGTGGGGTAGACATAGCTAGTATGGCGCCTTTTTGAGGTTATGTTTCTCTCAGGTATTTAGTCATAGCTAGTATGGTGGTGTTTGTTTTAAACATACGCTGGGTGGTGGGGTTGCGGTATTTTCTTTTCGATATTTAAACATGGCGGTATTTTATTTCTTTTCCAAATTTAAATATGGCTGTTGGAAATTTAAATTTCGCGGTTTAGGCATAGCTAGTATGGCGGGGGTTTCTTTTAGGCATACTTGGGGTGTGTGTGTGTGTTTTTTAAGCTTACATCATGGCGGCATAGGACTAGCTAGTATGGCGGAGGTTTTAAGCATACAACATTGCGCCTTTATTATGCTTATAATATGATGTGTGGATTATAATTGTGCAGTTTATGAGCGACGCTCCAGCGGACAACATCTCGCTCTATCTGCGCGGGATTTTGAGGTTATGTTTATTTAGTCATAGCTAATTAGGTGGGTGGGGGCTTTTAAGCATACTGCAACATGGCGGGTTATTTTCGAAATTTAAATATGGCTGTTGGTAATTAAACATGGTGGTTTGCTTTTCGAAGTTTAACTGTTTAGGCATAACTAGTGTGGGGGTGTGTGTTTTAAGCATACTTGTAGTGGGGGTTGGAGACGTTTCTTTTCGAATACAACATGGTGGTTGCGGGATTTTTGAGGTTATGTTTCTTTTGTCATAGCTAGTATGGCGGTAGTTGATTTAAGCATATTTTTTTGAAATTTAAAAAAATCATTGCGATTAAGCATACTTGTAGTGGAGGGGTTTAGTCATAGCTAATATGGCATTGGTTGATTTTAGCATATTTTTTTTTCGAAATTTAAGCATAGCTAGTATGGCGGGGCCTTTAAGCATATTTTTTTTAACAACATGGTGGTTAAGCATAATTGTGGGGGTTTTAGACATACTTGGGGTGGGGGTTATAGATATATATTTTTTTTAGAATTTGAGCATAGCTAGTATGGCATTTTTTTTTTAAATTTAAAGACATGGCGGTTGTGGAGTGGTGGGGGGTATATAGGCATAGCGATATTTTATTTTTCGAAATTTAAACATGGTGGCGATTGTGGAGTGGTGGGGTCTATAGGCATAGCTAGTATGGCGGTATTTCTTTTTCGAACTTTAAAGACATGGCGGGTGCTTTTCGAAATTTAAGCATAGCTAGTATTGCTTTTCGAAATTTAAACATATCTTCTTTTAGGCATAGCTTCTTTAAAGCATATGTACATTATTTAATTCCCCATACTTTATCTGGTCCCGTGGTCTAGTGGTCAAGGCGTCCGCCTCGTAACCACGACGTTGGTGCGTCCCCGGGATCGAATCCACCCAGCGCCCAGGATTTTTTGTATACAATTCCCGCCTTCGGAGCGACGGTGGCGCGCTCCGGTAACTAAAGGCTGAACTAAGATGGCGGCCTCCAGCAGACGGTGGCGCGCCCTGGTAACCAATGTCAACAACAATGGCGGCCTCCGTGAGACAAGATGGCGGCCCCCATGAAACAAGATGGCGGCGGCCAGGCTGTTACTGGGGCTGTGTTTACATTTCAATGTTTACATTGGTCCAGTACCAGCCTACTACTCCTACTTAAAGTGCCTTGAAACGTACGCGTGAAAGAAGGAATATTACAGAAATGCGTGATGGGAACTTGTCGGTAAATGGAAAAATTTTACGTTACACATTCTACAGATGCTAGCACAAAGCAGTATGTGCAGGAAATAAACTCGCAAACATTACAAAGTCTGAAACTAGTTGTGGACTCTGTAAGTGAAAAACAAAATGAAAATTTTGAACGTTTATTTACTAACATAAGAAATGTGTTTGATGAATTTCTTAACAGCAAACTAGCAATTGTGTTGGATGATATGAATGAGAAAATTTTGGCTCTGAGTCATGATGATGGGTTATTTAGGCATTGTGACCACAAAGTGAGGGAATTAACCTGGTAGTTAAAAAAAGTTTTAATAATTTACATAAACAGTTCCTGACCGAAACGAATGCTCGCATGGATAGATTAGAAGAACATATAGTCTTTAAACCTTTACAAGATTCAAAACTTTACCGCAAAAGGGGAGAAAGTAGGTCCCACAAAGGTATATAAATACATGATGATGGGGTTAACCGTCATTTTATTAACATGTCTGAATCAGTGAAAGAGCTGCATGACATAATAAAAAGTATTCGTGATAAATACTTACGAAGAAGGAAAAGTTAGGGTGTGATATTGTTAATGAAAGAATATTCGAACCAATTACTTCACGTCTAGATAATTTAAAATATGAAAATGTTTCTCCTACACTTGTTAAAACTGAAAATGTTTCTTCTGAAGCGAAAGAAAAGAATCCTGCTAAATCTTACCGTAGAAAGCGACGTATCATACATGTAAACGAAAAAGATGTACCGATTTCATATTTACTACAGCATAAAAAATTACGTTCCTCAGAATTTGAGCCGGAAACTCTTGCTTCTACTTACTTGTCTCCATACTCGTCACGCAAAGGAGATACTATTTATGGTGTTTTTAAACGTAGCAAATAGTGGTACATGGGTAAATTGGAAGTACATTTTTTACCTGGTGATGTTATACAAGTAGGAGGATTTACCACGACTGGGACACCTGTACTCTATAATTTGCTGTTTCTTAGAGATCCTCAGCGATATGCAAATACAGATTTAGAAAAATATAAGTTAATGTTAAAAACTACAAGTGCTCATTACAAAAACAACTGTTCGAAAACTAACTTGTTTAAAGACGATAATCAAATAAAGTATGAAATTATATCTAAACTGTTCCCTGAAGTAGGTGTTTCAACAGGATCCGGTTTAGTTAGTAAATTATTTGATAATAAAAGACTGTCATACATATTTTAGAGTGATCCGAATGAACTTGATCGGCTTCGCTTGCTGATTGTTTCTAAAGAAGCAGGGAATACTTCACACCAAAACTAGATAATTTCCCTACTTGAAGAACTGCAGGAAGACGGATACATCTCGAAATGAGTCGACGAGCTATTGCAAAAGAGCTACATAAGACGGCGAGATGTACTTTTCCTAGACGAAGTGTTCTGACATTAGGACTTTTAGACTTATTTCAGGCGGATTTGGTTGAAATGATTCCTTATTCTAAGGTGAATGGTGGGTACAAGATCCTGCTTACTGTTATAGACGTCTATTCAAAACGAGCGTGGGCAGAGACTGTTAAAAGTAAAAACTCGAATGATGTAATGTTAGCCATGGAACATGTTTTTAAATTAAGTTCAACACCTAAGAACTTACAGACTGATAATGGAAAAGAATTCTATAATAGTAAATTCCAGGCTCTTATGAAAAAAACATGCAATAAACCATTATTCTACGTTCACCGAGATAAAAGGTGGAGTGATCGAGCGTTTTAATAGTACTTTAAAGGAAGCCATGTGGAGGGAGTTCACAGCAAAAGGAATTTATAAGTGGATTGATATGTTACCGACATTATTAAATGACTATAACAACAGAAAACATCGAACAATCGGTATGGCGCCTGTTAATGTAAAAGATGACTCACTCCTTAAAACTGTTTATTCTAACATAAATAAACTAGAGGTAAAAAAAAGCTAAAGCACAAGTCGGAGAATTTGTACGCATTTCAAAATATAAACATACTTTTGAAAAAGGGTATACACCTAACTGGTCTACAGAAATATTCCGTGTTGTTAAAATACGTAATTACCGTCCAAGATGTTACTACTTGGAAGATTTACGAGGTTCGACGATACGCGGTGGATTCTACGAGGAAGAAATTAAACCTACCAAGTACCCGAATGATTATTTGGTAGAGAAAGTGTTGAGACGAAAAGATGATAGGTTGTTTGTAAAGTGATTAGGATTTGATAAATGTGAAAACAGCTGGATAAAAAATACTGATGTTTTAATGTAATGTGATGTAATTATTTTATGTCTAATAAATAAATGTTATAAATAAATAACATTGTATTATTTATTCCTGTACTGTTTTAACCTTTTTCTTTAGCGCCAGAGCACTTGTGGGTGGTACTTAAAATGTCATTTACATGCTAGGATCGTGTGGCGACAGGTCCGGGCTATTAGGGGTCGGGGTGGGTAGGGGTGTAGGAGGTAGGTATGTCAGAGGTTATACATCACGGGGAAGCGCGCGCTTGGACAGGGCTGTCAAGGAGGGTAGGGAAGGGATACTGCACACGTTCGAAAACAAGCTTCAGTTTGTTGCTAGAGAGCTAACAATGTCTTTTCACGGTAGTGATTTCGAGCACAGCTGGGGAAGTGTGGAGGAGGGCGAAATCTCTTCCCCGCCGTTGATAATAGACATCACGATGGACGAGGACGACGAGGAGGCCTATCTCCACAATTGGGGTGACATTGAGCGCTGTCGGAGTCAGGGCCGCCGCTGGACGCGAAAGGAGCCTCGGGGCCGGTCACCTGAGCGGGACCGCTCACCGCTGGACCTCTCGCTGGCGGGGTCGTCCCGTCAAGTGTTTGGGGCACGCGGACCACCACCGCCACTCATCCCCATTGATGCTGTACGGCAGCAGTCTGCTACGAAGTGTATCGGGTCATCGCCACCACTCATCACCATTGCTGCTATCGGGCAGCAGCCGCCTGCTCAGCAGGGTTCACCACCTCAGGCTACACTCTCCATGTCGCGACCGCTTACGCCTCTGATGGAACTTGCCGGCCGACGGTCGCCTCCACCGTCAGCAGCGTCAACACAACTACAGTCACCACTGTCACCATCAACCCCGAGCTGGCTTCGCTCACCTACCTCACTATCACAGTGTGGGTGGGGTACGCTGTCACCGCCGGAGGACGTCCACAGGCAAGTGTGCGAGTGCGCTGGACTGGTGG
This sequence comes from Bacillus rossius redtenbacheri, assembly GCF_032445375.1. Classification (NCBI taxonomy): domain Eukaryota; kingdom Metazoa; phylum Arthropoda; class Insecta; order Phasmatodea; family Bacillidae; genus Bacillus; species Bacillus rossius. Next base: position 60,691,555 of record NC_086331.1, on the reverse strand, counting down.
AGAGGCTGCGAATGATGGAGGAGCTGATTAATGCTCGTTTCAACGGCAATGAGTTTGTGGTGGCAGGTTTGAGTGTCGAGGTGTGGTTGCACAATATGTTTTTGCGCGAGCGATTTGGGAGTGTCTGATGTAAATATTTTGAGGGATTTGTGTTTTTGTGTTAAATAAATTCTTTTCATTTATTTTTTTCTTTGAATTTATGTTTCAAGGTAACTGGCTATTGTTTCCAAGGTATTTAACATGTGATAGTTAGTGAAAACATGTACGCAAACATTAAAATATCTGCTTCCATGCAGCTTTTTAAACACGAGTACGCAAACATGATATTGTTTATAAAAGTGAAATTATACGCAGACATTAAAATATCTGCTTCCATGCATCTTTTAAACAGGTGTACGCAAACATGGACTTGGTTTGAAAAGTGAAATGATTATATACGCAGACATTAAAAATATCTGCTTCCATGCAGCTTTTAAAACACGAGTACGTAAACATGAACTTGTTTAGGAATGTAATTATACGCAGACATTAAAAATATCTGCTTTCATGCAGCTTTTAAACACGTGTACGCAACCATGAGAAGAGAATATTACTTGTGAGTTAGGACTCTGAAAAATTTCTGGTCCGCTAAGATGGGTTAATAAATGTTTTTTTTTAATTATCATTACTTTAACTATCGCATCCACGACGATAGTATTGATACCATATATTTTAGTTAAAACCTATAAATGATAAGACTTTAAGAAAAATGGTGATTACAACAGCAAAATGACTGTGGATTTTGTGGTTTTTGTGGATGTTTGTCTATAAGGTTCATAATAATGCTGGTACGGGATAGGAACTCGGCCTTACATACACTGGCGTACTTTAAAAACCTACACTTTATGATACCATCAGATGAAATCAAGATGGCGGTCTCCACTAAATATTATGGCTGCCTCCGGCAGGTGCTGTAGATGTCATAGCAGCATAATGAGCAATACATAGGAGTGGGGTGCTCAATTATGAGATGATGGAAAAAAATGATATAAATTTTATTTAATAATTTTTTCTATTTTTTCATTTCTTCCCCCCCCCCCCCCCCGATCCACACCATGTTTATAAATAATGATTTTCCAAGATGGTGGATGTAACGAAAAATTGTAACAGGGATGAGTGGGGTGTTCGATGACGATGTCATTGTAACAGAGGAGCGGGGTGCTAGATAGTGTATTTGTAATGTAGAGGAGTGGGGTGTTCGATGCACAGGTTTTTTAATTAAAATTTTATTAAATAATATTTTTTTTAAGTTTATTTTAAAATTTTGATTACTTAATTTTTTATAAATTTTAAATTTTCTCATTAAAATCGGATAGTAACTAAAGATTTTCATAATGGCAGACGAAACTCGAAATGTCGGAATGTTCTAGAAAACAAAATGGCGGTTAAAAACAAAATGGCCGCCGGGGTCAAAGGTCTATGTCAAATCCAAGATGGCCACCGGAAGTGACATAATCCAATATGGCCACCAGAAGTGATGTAATCCAATATGGCCGCCGGAAGTGATGTAATCCAAGATGGCCTTACATTAAAGGAAAACCCAATTCCTTTAACCTTTTAATGTTATGTAACTGGAGTTGACGTCGTCCGACTGAACGCCATCCCAAAGCCCGACCTGCAACCACCAGTTTCCGACCCCGCTAACAGAACGCACCCCTAGCCATGGCTCACCCGAGTCAGGCAAGCACTGGAGGAACAGGTAGAATTAAGTACCATGCCCTAATTAATCAGCCACCTCGCGCCCAGTTCATTAGAAATCAGACACAAATTTATAGTAATGCCACTTTTTATTAAAAAACCCATCCAAGGAAAGTGCGACATAGGATTGCCCGGGTCACTCACGTGTGAAATTACATGAATACATTTGTGAGTGTCTCCCTTGCGGCCTTCAGCCTAAATTAATTAGAGTATTATGTAACGTAATTATAACCTCCCCTTTTTTTGTGTATAACTCGCCACTGGAGCAGTCAACAAGTGATGAACAGTCTCTGGTGTGACTCGTATTATTCAAACTTAATTTATGTAAACTTGTTAACTCTAATTCTTAGAGAGTATCTGCAAATTAGGTTAATCTTTATTATTTAATGTATGAATTTAGAGCCACTTTCAATCTCTTGTTAATTAAATAATTTCCGAATAACGGAACTTTAGAAACTTTGGCCCGAGAGAACGCTGAGGCCTCCCCTCGCGCCAAGGCCAGACGCCAGTACCGAGCGACTCGCGGACCAGGGCGGACGTGCGCCTCACGGGGAGTCTTCATCCTTTGTCTCCACTGAAATTCACTACTGGTAACTATAGTCATAATTCAAATCCTTTTCATTGCATAAACTCCCCATGCCTACCCGGTCCTTTTTACGGTGTAGGGCCTAACCCAGCCGCTTAAATATTAACTCCCTGCACAAAACATTACGCGGGGCAGTTCAGTATACGGCACAGGCCGACTCCCGCCACCAATGACTTTTGGATAATCGCCGAGTGCACAGGCACCGGCAACAACGAAGTGTAAGACTTGAAATTAATTTAATAGCGAGCCGCGGTCCACACAGGTGGACCCAGGTATCGCTGCTTTGCAATTTTCGGGATTGGCCGCCTCCAATCGACCTCCCCCTCAACCTCGACTGGCGTGAGGATTTAAGATTAGTGACGGCGCCTCAGAGCGCCCAGTGTCAATTAAGTGTAATTTTCGTAGGGTAATTCAATGTGTATCATGTAACTGTAAACTGCAAGTGTAACTGTTCGAACCAATTAAACATCTACTCCGCACACACCGTGCGCGACGTGTATACGACAGTGCAAAACCGAATCCGTGTATGATATTGTGTGAATTTCCCTAACCCAGCCAGGAATCAGCATGTTATGCTGTACAGGGCCAGTAACGTGTCAATAGCCAGGGATCCCTCCAACCACGACCACCGCCAACGGTCCTAGCGGGCCACGCAGGGGCATTCGCACCCAACGACCCAACTCTTGGTTAGACACAGAGCTAGCCTGGCACCCTCTAGGATACACTTTCATTAAAAAACCAGCCTTCCCACTAGGAACCACGCCGGATCTCGAACACGAGAACCCGGACGATGGCAGAGTTTTAAATTCAATCTCGTTAACTCTAAATCTGCTATTTTTTTAATACTAAGACCACTTAGTTAATTGTTTGCAAGTGATGCGCAGAATAAATGTCTGAAATTTTATAACATTACATATTTGATTCAATGGACAGTAACATGTTTACGAACTCCCTTAAAATATATATATATTTCATCTGTATGAAGTTGTTACATCTCGTTAGAGCGATACCAAATCATTTTCATTATAATTATATTTTTAATATGACCGATTAGAACTGCAAGGGGTGGAAAAAGCAGGTGTTAAAGGAGAAAAAAAATTCATAATTCCCTTCACTATATAATCTGTTACAATTTATTGTAAATCTTCAAATACTAAGTAAAACTTTCTTCTAAAACAATTTTTGATAAGCCGAACCATTACTGCAAATAATAGAAGAAACAAATTGGAGTGTAAAAATATAAATTCCGTACTCTGTGTGCTATAAAATCCATTTTTATTTATTTTTAATGTTATTTTGAACTTTTATTGGAGATAAATTTTATTATGCCGTAGTCCGGGTTCTCGTGTTCGAGGTCCGGTGTGGTTCCTAGCGAGCAGGCTGGTTTTTTTTACTGAAAATGTGTCCGGGAGGGCGCCAGGCTATCTCTGTGGCTAACCACGAGGTGGGTCGTTGGGTACGAATGCCCCTGCGTGGCCCGCTAGGAATGGCGGTGGTGGTCGTGGTGGGAGGGATCCCTTGTTATTGATACACTAATGGCCCTACACAGCATAGCACGCTGATCTCTAACTGGATTGGGGAAGTTCACAAAATAACATACACGAGTCTGGTTTTGCACTGTCATATACACATCGCGCACAGAGAGTGCGGAGTGGACGTTTAATTGAAATCGGCAGTTACACTTGCAGTTACAGTTACACTATGCATACTAATTTTCCCTACACAAATTATGCTAGGTTGAAACTGGGCGCTCTGATGAGCCATCACTAATATTAAGTCCTCACGCAAGTCGAGGTTGAAGGGGGGAGTTCGATTGGAGTCGGCCAATCCCGTAAATTGCGAACGGCGATGTCCGGGTCCACCTGTGTGGACCGCGGCTCGCAATGAAATATGTTAAGAGTCGTAAGTCACTGTGGCCGGTGCCTGTGCACTTCGGCGATTACCCAAAAGTCTGTGATTGCGGGAGTCGGCCTGTGCCGTATGCTGCACTGCCCCGCATAATGCTTTATGTGGGGAGTTTACATTTAAGTGGCTGGGATAGGCCCTACACCGTAAAATGACCGGGCGCACACGAGGAGTTAATTACGAAAAGGTTTTGTAGAGTGACTATAATTACCAGGAGTGAAATCGGTGAAGACAAAGTGACGCCAGCAGATAGTGCGCCTCTTAGGGCCGAATTCAGAGAGCTCTTTCGACGGTTATCCACACACCGAAAGACTTTTCCATTGAAGCTGCTCGGCAGAGACGTTTTTCAGTGGTTGGTTGACTGCTGGATAAGGAGAGCCAACCACTTGAAAGTGAATGTGGTCTGAAGCTCATTCGAATGCCTGTTCAGTTGAAAATCGGTGGAGCAGTGGATGGTTTTAATATATAATTCCCACATAAAAACGTGTTCATGTATGTTTGTAATTGTTTAAAACATTTTTGTCATATAGCAGATATGTAAAATATGTTTTGGAATTAAATATGCGTTTTTAAAGAAATCGTTTCGCCCGCAAAGTGTGCATCAGACACGTGTTTTGTAGCGATGGCAGAAGATTTGGATGAATTTCCAAATCACATTGACGAAGTTTTTGAATTTTTTGATGATCTTAAAAATGAAAATCCAGTTCCGCGAAGGTATATAAGAAATTTAGCAGACCCGTTTGATTTTTGTCGGGATCAAGAGTTCGAAACAATTTTTTTCTCTGTAAGAAACTGCATCTGTTTTTTTTGTTTTGTTTTCGATTACGGTTTTGTGTTTCTCACGAGATCAAAAATAATCGCTTTTTCATCTGGAGAAAACACTATAATTTTAGGCAAAGTATCCATCTTAAGAAAATTTCTCAACCTCGTGTAGGGTTACCAGACGTCCGGCAAAAGGAGGACATGTCCTCCTTTTTATGTATTTTTTTGCGTCCGGCCGAATTTTCCTTAATGCTCCAAAATGTCCGGCTTTTTTATAAAGTAAGATAATTCCTGCAGTTACACTCTGGGCAAAGCGCGCCATGTCCGCAGAGTCATCTCACTAGTAAGTAGTACTATGACAGCTTGACAGGTAGCAGCACATGCAGAAGCACGTGTTTTTAATATGCTGTATATGCGTAGTATGTTTGATTCTTTATACTGAAACTGTATTAAATGACAAAACATTGTAAAATATCGTACTCCATTGTAATTAATTCATGGCTTTTTTAAAAAATATATATATATTATCCTCCTTTTTAGTGAAATGTCCTCCTTTTGCGAGATGAATGTCGTCCTTTTTTATTATCAGTGTCTGGTAACCCTAACCTCATGTCCAATCCAAACAAAATATTTTCAGCGGGAGAGCAAACAAAAGACAATCGAAATGAAATAGGGCGCTTTTCCACACACACTCCAAGTACTTGATCTAAGGAAATTTTTGTGCCATGTTGCCAGATCTTCACTGAAAGTGGATGGGAACAAGCTTTCAGCTGGCAGTCATTCGAAAGGCGTTTTTGAAGTATGAGAGGTGGAGAGTCTGCCAGATGAATTAGAGTTGGATGCGCTTTCGAAGGTCAACTCTGAATTCGGGCCTTAGTCGCACAGGCCGCGATGCCTCTCCGACGCCTCTCAAAGCTGTGTGCCACGAACACGCCCACGTGTGCAACATGGTGCAACGAGTGTGAGTGCACCGAACGACCCGCAGCTAGCACCACTACCGGCCACCTCGGCGGAAGCACTCCGCCGGGTGTGGCAATGTGCTTCCTCCGGACTATAGCATTCAAGGGCACATGTTTTCTCTCACAGACATAAACTATGTAATGTATATTTCATCAAATATTTTTATTTATTAATGCAATTGTTCAACGTGCGAATAGGTCCTAAACTTGGCCGCGTCTGTTTCCCGCGCGCTGCGCTTCTGCCGCGCAATTGGCAGGTCTGCTGTAGCGCCGTGCTACACGAGCGAGTCAGTATCCACCAGGAGCTCGGAGAGGCTGGTCGTCTTCGTGCAACGTTGAGAGGCCACCTTCGCGCCAATTCCACAACCTCATCTAGATCGTGAATTACAACACCACTGGCCGTGCATCACCGCACAGGTCTTAGCAGCAACGTCCGCCACGTACTGTTCTCTCAAAACTCCCCCTCTCCCAATTATAAGCAGGGTCATCGCCGAACAGCCGTACTCGCGCAGAGCTCTATAACCCCGAACAGTCGTGGCCAGGGGATGGATAGCACCATGTAGAGGTTGATGTGTAATAAAAACCACAATTCACGTAGCGGAGTGTATCATTTGTAGTGTAAGGCATCTTGGGTGGCCTAAACAGCCCAAGGATCACCTCTACGGACACGTCCCTGCCTCCCACCACTTGGCCGAACCCAAACCCCGAGACCCATTCCGCAAAAACTTGATAGCTTTGACGGACGGACCGGTGTCAAAATGGCGCCCAACTAGTGTGGCGACCAAAGTTCGGACCAATTTTCCAAAATTAACGACATTAGAAACGGGAAAAATAAAGCAAAAATTCAGCTGCGGGAGACGCACATCGCAAACCGGCGGGAAAACGCGGGCGAGAACGGCATAAGTCGCAAAGGAAAAAAAGGGACTTCGAGCGCGCGTCACTGGAGGCGCTAGCGCGGGGTAGCGGGACGCGCCAGCTAAACCAGGTCAAGCCACCCCCACCCCTCCAGCAATGCACTCCGAGCAGCCAAGCGTGCACCGAACCCCCCCCCCCCCCCTCTTCCTCTGTAGAAAAGCGCGACCAATAGCAGCTTCGGCCGAGCGTCACTGCACGAGCCGAGCCGACATTAGCCAAAGCAAATCAGTCAGGCACACCGAGCGGCCACGTGAACGCCAGGGAACACGTGCGCGTGTTCACCAGGTCGTATCACCGCTTCCACGAGGCACACGGGCCGGACAGCCGCGACCCGCGATCGCGATGCAAGCTAACACGGACGTATCCATTGACATGGAAGATGTGTGCGACAAGTCTTCCCGACAGTGTACACCGGTCAACAACGCGGACGCGTGCACGATGTACACGTGTGGCACGGGCATAAAAACTGAACCAGGCGAAGGGAGGGGCGCAACGGGAGCACAGAAATGCAGCGCGAAAAGATGCCACAGTCAACCGGACGAAGTTGCGTATTGTCACCATTGCGACGCAATGATACACCGCAGATATACAGAAGTGCGGGAATTTCTTTACTTCAGAGACGGTCTGTTCATGTGTTCTGTGTGCGAGAACATAGCAACGAGACCCCCGCAGGTACAGGCTGTGAGCATCACAAGTAATACCGGAACCATGACATTGCCGGAGTTTGCAGGACAAGCGCACGAGGATCACGGCAAGTTCACGCGGACTTGCCGCGATCGTCTGACCCGGTTCGCAGTGCCGCTCAACGAGTGGACTGAACGAGTCAGCAAGCGGTTGCGGGGGGACGCATTCGACTGGTGGGGAATGATTGGCGAATTTGAGATGGAGTGGGACGACTTCGTGGTCCTATTCGAAGGGCCTTCGACGGCGCACGCGCACGCGCGCAGTGCCAGCGCATGCTTATCTGCCATCCCCAGGCCACCGATGAGGACGTGGAGACGTTTGTACGCAACAAAGTCCGGTTGCACAGGCGTCTGGTCCCAGGGGGCCACATCGGTGCAGCTTTGGGTGTAGTCGTGGAGTTAATGGTCCCCGAGCTACGGCCGTTCCTGCGGAGCGCCACCGGACGGGGGTTAGAGGACTTCTAACAACTGGCAAAAGAAGTGGATCATGACCTGCGCAGCCTGCGCCGACCAAGGAGCTCCCCAGCGCAGCGACGAGGGATGAACATCGTGGAACTGACGACACCTGAGGACGCGCTTGCAGTAGTCTCCTATGTACCGCAGGCACAGTCACAGGGCCCACTCAGGCAAACAGAAGGGGCGCGGGAGCGTGGCAACCCATCATCGAGCAGTCAGAACCAGGGCAACCAACGGACCCAGCGTGACGAGCGCAGAAGCGTGAGATTGGAAGGCCAACGAGACAGGGCACCGCGCTGCAAGTACTGCCGAACGGAAGAGTACCACTGGCATGACGTCTGCCCTACCAGGTCTGCATTATGGCAGACTCGCACGACCGAGGAATCCATGGCGGGAAACGCCAACTAGAGGGTGATGCACCGGCTGGCTGCTGCCCCTGGACCCCGTGTCCAGCCCCAACTGAGGTACCAAGGCTCCCCGTCAGGACGGACGGGTATGACCAGTGCCACCCGTCAGCGGCCCGCACCAGGTCGCCGGCGAGCTACACCAGTCACCGGGTGCCCCTGGCGACCCCGACGGCACCTGTGGTGCCTCGTGATGCACCAGCGTACCCCGTCAGGACGGATGGGGATGACCAGCGCCACCCGTCAGCGGTTCGCACCAGGTCGCCGGCGAGCTACACCAGTCACCAGGTGCCCCCAGCGACCCCGACAGCACCTGCGGTGCCTCGTGATTCACCATCGTACCCCGTCAGGACGGATGGGGATGACCAGCGCCACCCATCAGCTGCCCGCACCAGGTCGCCAGTGAGCTATGCCAGCCACCGGGTGCCCCCGGCGACCCCGACAGCACCTGCGGTGCCTCCTGATGTACCGGCGTACCCCATCAGGACGGACGGGGGTGACCAGCGCCACCCGTCAGCGGCTCGCACCAGGTCACCGGCGAGCTACACTAGCCACCGGGTGCCCCCGGCGACCCTGACAGCACCTGCGGTGACTCGTGATGCACCGACGTACCCCGTCAGGACGGACGGGGATGACCAGCACCACCTGTCAGCGGCCCGCACCAGGTCGCCGGCGAGCTACACCAGCCACCGGGTGCCCCCGGCGACCCCGACAGCACCTACGGTGCCTCCTGATGTACCGGCGTACCCAGTCAGGACGGACAGGGATGACCAGCGCCACCTGTCAGCGGCCCGCACCAGGTCGCCGGCGAGCTACACCAGCCACGACGTGCCTCTGACGACGTCGGCCTGGAGCAGTCGGTTGAGTCGCCCCACCTGGGACAGTTGGGACCTGAGGCTAGGTACCTACTAAGGATACCGGTGGCCATGAATGGGCAACCTGTGCATGCATTAGTGGACACGGCTGCCAGTCATTCCTACGTGTCAACTCAACTCATACCCGAGGGGGACCTGATCCTGGAGTGTGAGAATGTACAATTAGCCACTGAGGGGGCGAAGGCACTTACGGTCGGCCGCACCCAAATCACCCTTGCCATTAGAGATCACACCAGTCAAACCACCGCCTTCGTGATGGATAGGCTCAGGGACCAGTTGATTTTAGGGTTGCCATGGTTAGCCCAGGAGGATGCTACAGTAGAAGTGCGGGCGGGGAGGTGCACGTCGGCAAGCAGGAGAGACGTACTGTGCACGGCCTGGGTCGGTGGCTACCACCTCGGCGAGAGAACCCCATCACCCTAGATGAATTGCAAAATGGCGTCCCACCCAAGCAGACAGACCTAATTAACCGGGTATTGGCACAACAACCGCAAGTGTTTGCTGCTACTGATATGCTACGATGCACCACGGTCGCTGAGCACACCATTCCGACCAGGCCACATGAACCCCGGTTCGTCAAACCGTTCGGGTTCGGGCCCAAGGAGAACGAGGCCATCCAGATGCAGATCGCTGAGATGTTGCGCGATGGCGTCATTGAGCCAAGTGAGTCCCGTTACAATTGTTTGATTGTGATGGCCAGTAAGAAGGACGGCTCAATGCGCTTTTGTGTCAACTTCAAGCCAATTAACGCAGTCACCATACCTGACCCCCTCCCCTCATCAACATCACGGACACCTTGGCGGGGCCGGGCGATGCATGCATCTTTACCTCGCTCGACCTAAAATCAGGATATTGGCAGGTGCCGGTACGCCCGGAGGACCGGCACAAAACAGCTTTCACCGCGCCTGATGGGAGGCATTTCCAGTTCTGCGCCATGCCGTTCGGGCTGATGGACACCTTTGCGACCTTCCAGGCCATGATGGTCCGCGTCTTGGATGGCTACGCCAGCGAGTTTGCTCCAGCGTACCTAGACGACGTGATCATCTGGTCATGGTCGTGGGGGGACCACGTACACCACCTAGGCCTAGTCCTTGAGCGGCTGGCCAGACATGGACTCACGTGCGCCCCCCACAAATGCCACGTGGGTGCACGAGAGATTGAGTACCTGGGGCACCTCATGGATGCCGAAGGCTGTCGCCCACTGCCCAAACACCTGAACCTAATTGAATCCAAACCTGCACCCAGCACCCGTTAGCAGCTACAAAAACTCCTAGGTCTCTTGAACTGGCTAAGATCCTTTGTACCCCACTTTGCCAGCATAGTTGCCCCTATGACCGACCTATTGTCACCGAAGACCCGGTTTCGGTGGACAGAGGAGGCAGATCTTGCACTGGCCACCGTCAAGCACGAGTTCCGGGAGTGCCACCGACTCGCCCGCTTGCAGCCCGACTCCCTGCTGTACTTGCAGACAGATGCAAGCCAAAAGAGGATGGGGGCCGTCCTATACCAGGTAGGGGAAAACGAGGAATGCCAGGTAGTGGAGTACGCGAGCGCCAAGTTCGGCCAGCCCGAGCGGCAGTACCATGTGAACGAACAGGAGTGCATGGCCGTCGTTTGGACGATTCTGCGGTACCGACACCACCTGGAGGGCCGGCGTTTCACGTTGAGGACAGACAGTCAGTGTCTAAGCTGGCTGGATTCCGCCCAAGGCCGCAAGTCGAAGTTCATGCAGTGGGCACTCATGCTCCAGAGCTTCGACTTCGCGGTCGAGCATGTGAAGGGGCAGGACAACCAGCTCGCTGACGAGCTGTCACATAACCCCGACCCTAGGTCCACTTTCCAGGATGACCACAGCTGGGAGAGGCTGCTACTACCACCAGGTACTCCACCTGTCGCTGCCGGGGAGGAGGCAGCAGCGGTGTTGTGCGCCGTGATCACGCCCCCGGACATCGCCCCAATTCAGGTGTTCGAGACCCTCACTGCCCTAGTGGCGGCCGTGCAGTATGCCCAGCAGACAGACGAGGCCACTCAGACCGAAGTGCAGGCGGGTGAGAGAACAGTCCACCCCTACCACCGGGTAGTAGACGGAGTGCTACAGACACGGGTGCCGGGCGACATGGAGGCATGGCGTCTCTACGTACCCGGGTGCGCACGAGCTGGCGTGCTACATTTTCACCACGACCATAACTTGGCTGGCCACCCCGGGGCAGACCAGACGCACACGGAAATCCGCAAAACATTTAATTGGCCAGGCATCACTCGCGATGTTAGGGGTTATGTGCGACAGTGTCAGCGATGCCAACAGCGGAAGGCGCAGCGGATGGACGGAGTGGAGCAACAGCGCCCCCGTCGACCCCGTGACCCGTTCCACACGCTGGCACTCGACATCATGGGGCCATATCCCCGGACCACTCGGGGCAAAAGATATTTTGTGGTCATCACGGACATCTTCACAAGGTGGGTTGAGGCCTTACCAGTGTCCAATGTGCGAGCTGGGACCATAGTGGCGCTACTGGACCAGGAAATTTTTCTGCGCTATGGCTTGGCGAGGGTACTACTGACAGACAATGGGTGTCAATTCAGTGGGAAGCACTGGCGAGCTGACTGTCGTCGGTGGGGCCTAGACCACCACACCACTCCTGTCTATCACCCCCAGGCCAATCCGACCGAGCGTCGGAACCAAGAAGTAAAAGCACAGTTAAGATTGCACCTGGGGGACGACCATTCTAAGTGGGATGTACAAATACCCAAGTTACTGTATTGTTTTAGGCGCCGTACGAATGCTGTCACAGGCCACAGCCCGGCCGAGCTGCTGTATGGACAGAACCTCGCCCTACCAGGGGAGTGCCGGGTGGCAGCGGCCATCACAGACACTCTAATCGGTATGGAGATCGAGGAAGGGAGGGAACAGGCCAGGCAACAGCAAAACCAATTCCTATCGGAGCACACACCACAGACCAGTCACCCCCCAACACCCCTAACCTGGAGAGTGGGTGTACGTGAGGCAGCACCATCTGTCATCGGTAGCACACAATTTCTGTGCGGGGCTGGCCCCCAAGTGGTCGGAGCCAAGGGAAGTGCTCTTGAAATCCGGACCCACGTCATACGCCATCCGTACCCCCCGGGGACGGCCTGCCAAGGTCCACAGGGATGACCTGGAGTTGGTAGCACCCGGGGTAATGGAAGGCGTGTCACCATGGCCCAACTCGAAGGTGCCTCAATCAGAGGGCCAGCAGGTAATGAACCAGCAGGTTCTGCCAAAGGGCACCGCCCCACCATCTGATGTTAACACGGGACTTGAGCCAATACATATTGCCCCCCCCCCTCCGAACAGGAAACTCCAACTGCCGGTACACTGAGCCCTCCGATCGACACCGCGGGTGGCTCCCATCAGGACTCCCCGATATGGCAACAGAATGAGGAGGAGGAGACAGAGGAATGGGATGAGCCATCATGGATGCTGAACATGAGCTTGGTAGATGCCAACCCCTAGATGTCTGTCGACGAGTCAGGTGATGAGTCAGAATGGGGGAGGAAGAAACTGACATTGGGGGAAGGTACCCATCACGCACGTGGCGGGCTCCAGTCCGGACATGCTGTCTAGACAAACATGAGTCCATGGATATCACGCCCCTGGATGAGCCCGGGAAATACATAATTGAGGATGTCACTCCCCCGGACGAGCCTGAGAGAGAGCAAGTTAGCCATGCCTACACCCTGGCCGAACCTGGGAAATACATATTTGAGGATGTCACCCCCCCCCCTAGTCGAGCCTGAGAGAGACCAAGTTAGCCATGCCTACAGCCTGGCCGAACCTGGGACATACATAATTGAGGATGTCACCCCCACGGACAAGCCTGAGAAAGACCAGGTTAGCCAGGCCTACACCCTGGCCGAGCCCGGGAGATACATTATTGAGGATACCACTCCCCTGGACGAGACTGAGGACAATACCTCGGACAAGTTCTTGCCCCTGGAGGGGTGCCTACTGCATAACATCACACCCGAGCAAGCGGCAGCCCCCTCCCCAATACTCCGGCCACAGAGGACCCGCAGGGCACCGGTTCACCTGGCTGAGTACGAATGGACCAATCATCAGGGCCAGGCCAGGGACCCTACAGTGCCACCACAGTGCAACTCAATGGAGCTAATCCACATCAAAACATCACTGCCCCTACTGAGGGGAAACGAGCATAGTGAGGGAGGCACACAGTCATTTTCTTGTTTGAAGAGGGATGCTCACGGCAGTCAGGGCCTAGAATCTCACCCCAGGCAAAGTACACCACCCCAGTGCTGCGCTTTGAGTGCATCACTCCCGTGCGATCATTGTGAGGCGTCGGTGCACATAGCGGCCTCAGATAGAGGGGGGCATTTGACGCCAGCCGATAGTGCGCCTCTTAGTCGCACAGGCCGCGATGCGTCTCCGACGCCTCTCAAAGCCGTGTGCCACGAACACGCGGGCGTGTGCAACATGGTGCAATGTGTGTGAGTGCACCGAACGACCCGCAGCTAGCACCACTACCGGCTACCTCGGCGGAAGCACTCCGCCGGGTGTGGCAATTTGCTTCCGCCGGACTATAGCATTCAAGGGCACATGTTTTCTCTCACAGACATAAACTATGTAATGTATATTTCATCAAATATTTCTATTTATTAATGCAATTGTTCAACGTGCGAATAGGTCCTAAACTTGGCCGCGTCTGTATCCCGCGCGCTGCGCTTCTGGCGCGCAATTGGCAGGCCTGCTGTAGCGCCGTGCTACATGAGCGAGTCAGTATCCACCGGGAGCTCGGAGAGGCTGGTCGTCTTCGTGCAACATTGAGAGGCCACCTACGCGCCAATTCCGCAACCTCATCTAGATCGTGAGTTACAACACCACTGGTCGTGCATCACCGCACAGGTCTTAGCAGCAACGTCTGCCACGTACTGTTCTCTCAAAACTCCCCCTCTCCCAATTATAAGCAGGGTCATCGCCGAACAGCCGTACACGCGCAGAGCTCTCTAACCCCGAACAGTCGTGGCCAGGGGATGGATAGCACCATGTAGAGGTTGATGTGTAATAAAAACCACACTTCATGTAGCGGAGTGTATCATTTGTAGTGTAAGGCGTCTTGGGTGGCCTAAACAGCCCAAGGATCACCTCTACGGACACGTCCCTGCCTCCCACCACTTGGCCGAACCCAAACCCCGAGACCCATTCCGCAAAAACTTTATAGCTTTGACAGGGAGGTAACCGGACCGGTGTCAAAAGGTTGAATGCTCCCCATGGGATGCACGTCCGCCCCGGTCCGTGAGTCGCTCGGTACTGGCGTCTGGCCCTGGCGCGAGGGGAGGGCCAGCGTACTCTCACGCCAAAGTTTCTAAAGTTCCGTTATTCGGAAATTATTAAATTAATAAGAGATTGAAAGTGGCTCTAAATTCACACATTAAATAATAAAAATTAACCTAATACACAGATACCTTTTAGGAATTGGATTCAACAAGTTTACATTTATTATGTTTGAATAATGTGAGTCACACTGGAGACTGTTCGTCATTTGTTAACTGCTCCAGTGGCGAATGATACACAAAAATTGGGGAGGTTATAATTACATCACACACTGCTTTTTTAAATTTAGGCTGAAGGCCACAAGGGGAGCACTCACAAATCTATTAATAAAAATTCACACGTGAGTGACCCGGGTACTCCTACATCGCACTTCCCTTGCACAGGGTTTTTAATTAAAAGTGATGTTACCATTAAATTATGTCTAATTTATAATGCACAGGGATCGCAGTGGCTGGTTCATTAGGGCATGGTCATTAATTCTACCTTTTGTTCCGGTGCTCGCCTTACTCGGGTGGGCGATGGCTAGGGGTGCGTTCCGTTAGCGGGGTCGGATACTGGCGGTTGCAGGTCGGGCTATAGGGTGGCCTTCGGTCGGACGACGTCAAATACAAGCAATTATACCGCAAAGCGTGCAAAAGTACTCAAACAATATTGAAAAAATTTGTCCGAACAATTTTGATGAGACGAAATATTACTGTTAGAGGTTGAAATAACAAAAGGGATTAAAAAAATTTAAAATTCCTTCCTACTTAGCCTACACTATTATATTCGTTTAAACTTATTGTTAATTTCTAAACATAATATTTTCTTATTTAATGTTGAAATTTATTTTGATGTGTAGTTAAATATTATATTTTTATTAAAATAACATTTACGGTACCTTATCCTGAAGCTGAAGCAGAGTGACATTTCCACAAAAAAAATACAAAGAGCAGTTTTTCAGTTTTTCATCATCTGAAATGTTTTTTTAATCATTTTGTAAAGGCTCGTTGCATTTAAAAAAAAGTACATAGTTATTCAGTAATAACAGTTATGGAGATGCTAGTTTAAGGTAGTTATACTTGAAAAATGGTAATGTCAAGTTAATGGTTAATTAAGTTAAGCTAACTACATTAAAAATGTACCTAGTGAAAACCATTTATTAGTTTAGATTAGCAACATAAATAAAATGGTAAAATATGTTAAATTGTTTCTTATGTCGTATTAGTGAAAATAACTGTAGAAATGTAGCAGAGCTATTTTAAAAACAGTTTAAACTATTTTCGTATTATTTTGAAAATAGTATATTATTAAATCGTTTGATATATTATGTTTTAACGTTCAACTTGCACAGGAAAGACAAAAGTATAGCAAGTTCTTAATAGAAGGTGTGCATATTTGTGGTTGCAAAACACCTGTTTTTCCAGGTGTTGATGCCGTCCCCGCTACCTCTATTAAAAGTTACGTGATTTTAGTATTGTTCGAAATCTCAGGGTAGGTTCGGCCTTGTGGCTAGAAGTAGTGGTTCGACATAGTAGGGCCTCCCGAGCTGTTTAGGCCACTCGGGATGCCTGAAAATAACAAGAAAAGACAACTGATGTCTGGTTAATTTATTACGGCACAGCCCTATACATAGTGCTGCCCGTCCTGGCCGTAACGGTTGTCCCGATTTGAATTGTCACACGTGCGACCACTTTCTCAGTGGCGGCTCACGATTTTATTCCCCGGTAAGGTCATTCACTTGGACATGATGCGGTGATTACAAAACAAACCCTAACATGACATACTATAATCCTTATTAAAAATTAAACTGCACAACTACAAATTACGTAATACACTGGGCTAAGAACACGTAGGCCCGTAACTACGGCGACGCTACCTGAATCTTACGACTGTCCCAGAAATTGACTCGTCAGTATGTTTGAATGTACGTGTTGCCTGCTGGCTGCCCCGTGCTGGCTGAAACTAGTTAGCCGGTTAGCTAGATTATCGCGTGAAGCGCCGAAGTAACATTTCTTAGTTCACACACAGTACTTACGTAGCACAACGAACGCTCGTCTTGGAGCACTGAATAATTAAGTTAAATACCACTCGGTAAGTTGAGGGCGACCACGGAACTGAAAGGAAAAGGATTGCGAAAAATTACAACTATTGAAACTACATATCAGTGAAAATAAGAGTTGCTGGTCCCGTGTTACGCGGAGGCTGCCGGCCTCTATGAGCTCCGGAAGGATACTGCTGCTCTCACCGCGCGCGACCCCCCTCCCCCGCCAGCTCTCCCGCGGAAACGTATGATTTTCGCGGGAAACTGAACCGGCCAGGTCCGGGACAAGGCGCACGGTGAAACATAATTTTGGAGAAAATAAAGTGTTAAATAATGAAAATAATGTCTAATAATATCCTATGGAAAAAATACATAAACATTTGTTGTAGATCGGCGGAGGGATATGCCACACCCGGCCGGATCCTTCCGCCGATGTAGCACTTGTTACATGGTGTTCACCCCGTTGCACTTTCTACACTCCGGTGCGCGCACGAGCGCGTTCGGTGCACACGCCTTTGTTAGATGTTGTTGAGGCATAGCGGTCTATGCGACATAGAGGAGCATTGGCGGTCGGCATCAGTGTGATTCAACAATAAAAAAACTTTTCCTCACCTCAATATTTAAACACACCTCAAATTCAAGGGTTTTAGTGCCCTGTGTAAAATGTAGCAGAATATTTAACGAACGAGTGAAGTAGGCAAGGTTCATATACGCTCGTGTATTTTCGGCAGTCTTAAACAATTGCTTCGTCAAGCCGGAAGTACGTCAAACATTTTGTTGCTTGAGCTCGGAGACTTCATGAAGCATATCTTGTTCACGGACTATGAAAATGGATATGGAAATAGCTGCCTTGATAAACAAGACGTTCTTCGCCAAGATGGACTCAAGAGATTGCTCAAGACACGACTATCAATACCAGCCTAAGTGTTATAATCTACATGTGTTTAAAGTCTGAAAGATTTTAGCAGCATCTTTACTTTATAACTACAATTTTAAACGCAAATGGTTACTGTATGGGAAAGTGGGAGGCAAATGTATTGTGGAGAGAGGTGCCACGGAAATAAAGGTAAACATGTTATAACCAACTGTCTACACGATTATACCTAATGGTAATTTCTAATGTAGCTAACATAACTCAATCTTTCATTTACCCAATTTACTAGTATTTCAAATGTAGTTAACCTAAACGATGAGCTCTTTAAACTGTAATATTATACAATCTTTCAAAAACATCATAATTACATTTTCCAGAATGATTAAAAATAATGTATGGAAGTAAAAAAAACAACACATTTTTATCTTTTCAATTTCCTTGGTGGCCCTGTCCTTCAAAATTACGAAAGTAGAGAGTTGCAACAGGTTTTTATCAATGTAAATGAATTTCCTAAGTTTTTAAGAAAACAATGATGCAAAATTTATACGTACACAAGGAGTGGAAAAGACGCAATATTAAAGGTTATAAGGAGTTTCTCGGCTAGGTGCTTATCACTTGTGGTGCTCATATTTATGGAACTACATATTCTTAAAATGTAGAGTCAATTCCCGCCTTACATTCGTCACAAACTTTTGCAACTACGTAGGTTTTAATTATAATGTAACTATATTTTAACATTAAAAATTGAAAAGTTAAATCAAACCACATAACATAGCGGTTTTACATATCTGAATATCAATACCGGACATGAATGCTCAATACATTATTTACTACTCAAATAAGTGCCATTGTGATTGTTTTGAGTATCATTGGGGCGTGGTACATGGATAAAGGCCCTGTCACACTGTCAAATATATTGTCTCCAATATATTGGACAACAAAATTTGAAGGGTGATTTTGGATGAAATACGTCTTCAAATATATTGTATTCAATATTATTTGATGAGCACTGTAAAATATATTCGAAGTCATTTCACACTATCAATTTTCTTTGAGTGAGCTTGTTTTACCAAAAATTCTGTAGAGAACAGTAAATTACAGTATTTAGAATCAAAAACAAATATTTGGGTCTAGAAACGTGGGCTTTTTTTAGTAGGTTATATTAAAATTTAGGTATATTGTAATCATATACAGTTTAAAATTTACGTTATCCAGGTGTTTGCAATGCCTGCATTAAGTAAGCATCAAAGTGTTTCAAAAGCTGAAGCTGTAATTGCAATTGTAGCAAGTGTCAGTAAACTAGAAGAGAAATCTAAGAAAAGGAAACGCAGATGGTGGACGAGACAGTGGATACTTTGCCGGCAAACAAAAGGTGTTTTACCCCTTTTTGTCATGAACTTCGATACGAAGATGCCGATTCATTTCAGAACTATTTAAGAATGGATTCTGAAAGTTTTGATCTTCTTTCAATTGTGGAGTCTCGCATTGCAAAGAAGGATACTCATTTGCGCCAGTCTATACCAGCAAAGCAGAGGCTGGCAGTTACATTAAGATTTTTGGCGACAGGGGAATCATAATTTAAGGCCCTGTCACACTGTCAAATTTTAGCTTCCAACACCTTCCAATATGTTGGTTCCAATATCTTTGAGGGTTGTGACGTCACGTTAAACGTCACTATCGCAGCCATGATTATTTGAAAGATTGAATGTCTAGAGTTTCCTTCAAATATTTTACGTATAGGACTGTTTCTAAAATATGTTGGATGTTGGATGGGATCAGCCAATCAGAGTTATCTAAAATAAAGCGGCCGCTTTTGTTTCCGTTTCCGAAATTTAATAGTTTAAATATCAGCAATGGCGAATACTACATGGGAAAGAAATGCAGTAATTGAACTAATACTATTTTATTTCCTGCTGGAATAATTGTTATTGTATATTTTCCTCCAATTGAATCTGTATGTACGGAAGTGCAGGTTAATATATTTGACTAAAAAAAGTTACTGTAGTTTTGGAATATTATGGTCCTTAAAACAGAAAACATCTTGTATTCAACTTACGATCATTACTTGATTGCTATACCAGTTTTGCTTATGTTCAGGTATTTTTGATACACTAAATTAAAACAGCAAGCATTGCGTACAAAATGTGCCATCAGGAATGAGTAGGGCCCCCTGAAAGTGGTAAATAAAATTTTCAGATTTCGTCATTAAAAATTACCAAAAGCGGTGTTAAAATTCACTTTTAAAACACAAAAGCGAAAATTCACTTAAAAACACAAAAGCGGTGCTATAAACTAAAAAAAAAAGTGTGTGTTACCGTAAATATATCTGAAATTATTTAAGTTAAATAAATTTACTTGAACCTACTCATTACTGAATACCCTAAACAAATAGGTTACATATATTTATATGACAATACTTTTTATTTACACACTGATTATTAGTTTGTTCCCATAAACTAATATGGAAAACTATTAATTCCTTTAACAAAATCGAGGACGCATCACAACTCTGAAATGCCAAATTGATCACAACGAGACAGCTAGAAAACTGCTGTGTACCACAACGCCGAAAAATGTCATTACAGGGCTGCCACAAAGGTTGGGTTAGGTTAGGATAGACTAGGTTAGGTAAGGTAAGGTAAGGTAAGGTAAGGTAAGGTAAGGTAAGGTAAGGTTAGGTAAGGTAAGGTTAGGTAAGGTTAGGTTAGGTAAGGTAATGTAAGGTTTGATTGTGGTATTTTGGCGTAAAGGTACATTAGAAACGCACACAAATTCATTCAGTTGTTATTTCGGCGTTGTGGTCAATTTTGACATTCGGCGTTATGGTATTTCGGCTTTGTGGTCAATTTTGACATTCGGCGTTATAGTATTTCCGCATTGTGGTAACGACCCAACAAAATCTATAAAAACTGTTGGCCAACTAATCATCATCGTCACACCATTCGAAAATTAATGTTTGTTTACATTTTTCCGCTTTTTGGCGCGATTTAAAATGCTTGTGCCTAGTTCGCCCGATAATCTGCTTGATACTACGACGCTGTTCCAACTATATGCCAGCGCCCCCGGCGGACGTGATATGGCCACTCACGTAAGGCTGTTCCAAACAACGTTCGCCCAATCCTCTGCTTGCTTTTGTATTTATCCGGTGTCGCTGTTCTAAGCTGACGTCAGTGTCCCGAGCGGTGTGTGTACGCTTTAAAACTTCGCCTGTTTGTCTTATCTATCCAAACATTATGCCAGAAAGGAAAATAAACGCCGTAGTTTTGCGTATTTTTACAGTATATTTTTGGGTTTAACATTATAACGTGAGCGTGTGTAAGCTTTTGTTTGCTTTAGTTCATTTATAATTGTTTGGTGGCCATGTTGCGGTGTTTATTTACCATTGACGAGACAAGTCTTTAACCAGTATTTAAATTTCGCGTAAAAACACTGCGATTTCGCGTTTTAATACAAAATTTCGTGTAAAAACGCTGTGTTATGGCGATTTCGCGTAAAAACTGTATTCAACGGTGATTTCGCGTTTATCGTCGTTTAATCACGATCGCGAAAAGAACAGGCCCCTAGGAATGAGGTATCAACGAGGATATGCATTTCGGAACGTTTACCTAAAAATCCAAATAATAACATCTAAAATAAATTTTAAAATATTTCAATTCAGAGACTTAATGTAACTAAAATTATTTTGGCTTACCCAATCAATCTTTCTTATAAGTCATTGTTCACCTTATTTCACAATAGCTGCTACTCTGTAAGTATTGTCTGGAATTTTCTGGAATATAGACTCATAATTTCCTAACAATAGATGGTACTGACCTATGTTAAAGCAGCATCTCTGAGTAAGCAAGTAGCTCTGGTGATTTGCAAGAAAGGCCTAGAAATATTAATATTCTGCCTACGTATTCAATTATTATTATTTAAGTTTTGAAAGTAATACCATTTTTCGTGTATGTAAATATTTGTGTAGCAGATCCTTGTCCGTAGGCCTATACTTCCCAGGCTGTACGAAACAAGCATACCTACCTGGTCTAATATCTCATTAAAAAAATTATTTTTAAGAGATAATGTGACTGAGGTGAAGTTAGCTTAAAGGCTCAGGTTGAGGTTTGTAAAAGTAAATACACTTAATTCAAAATAAAACAAAATTGCCAATTTCTAAACACAGCAAAAATTAACACTTTCACTTTAAAGTATAGGAACAATTTTGATGAAATACAAGTGAAAGTGTCCATACAACAGCAGCTAGTTCGGTGAGAAAATAAGCGGGAATGAGAAGGGATATGCCTACTTGCAGATTTACATTTAATTATATGTTTTATTCTTACTAAACATACCTTTAAATATTGTTTTTGAAGAGCACTATAAATTGCACCACAAATTTCAGGTTCCTACAAATTTTGAGATGGTGTTGTGTGGAATATTTGTAGAGAACATAAGGGACTTAAATGATTCCCCTGTCGCCAAAAATCTTAATGTAACTGCCAGCCTCAGCTTTGCTGGTATAGACTGGCGCAAATGAGTATCCTTCTTTGCAATGCGAGACTCCACAGTTGAAAGAAGAAGATCAAAACTTTCAGAATCTATTTATTAAATAGTTCTGAAATGAATCGGCATCTTTGTATCGAAGGTCATGACAAAAAGGGGTAAAACACCTTTTGTTTGCCGGGAAAGTATCGACTGTCTCGTTCACCATTTGCGTTTCCTTTTCTTAGATTTCTCTTTGAGTTTACTGACACTTGCTACAATTACAATTACAGCTACAGCTTTTGAAACACTTTGATGCTCTTAACACAGGCATTGCAAACACCTGGAAAACGTAAATTTTAAACTGTGTATGATCACAATATACCTCCCATACAGCACAAAATGTTACAGATATGTTTCAGAAATATAACTTTTGAAACATTGTAACATGTTTGAAACATTTCGCAACCTACCTGAAACATCTCGGATATATTTCAGAAACGTCAAAATGTCCGCCCTGTGAAATATTTCAATGAAACCTCCCTGCAACATCAAATGGTAATGTTTCTGAAATGTTTCAATGAAACCTCCCTGCAACATCAAATGGTAATGTTTCTGAAATGTTTCCACTAATGTCCCATCAATATTTCTGAAACATTTAACCGAAATATTTCTATAAATGTTCTGAAATACATATAAAATGTATCATGTGACCCAAAATACCTCTGGAAATTAGGATGACTGAGGGTATATTTATAATTTAAAAGAGTATTGCACTTTAACAGATACCATAATGTTACAGCTGCATTGGTCAGCTAGTTGCAGTGAAGTGCAGTGACTGTGTTCCAATTCATCACAGCATTCCCTCGTACACTTCCTCTTCATCACTTTTTGCATAATGCCCCTTGACCACACCCTTAGAAAGTGTTAATCGGTGGATTGATATGATCTTGTTCGTATCTTCTTGTTTTCGTCAAGTTTTGCTTGTCCATAGTAATGTGTCATTTTTTGATTATATAAAAAAATAGAAATTGTAATATTATTTTGTTTGAAATTATTTTAAAGATGTGCTCTGGTAGGGCATAGAATGTAAATTTTTGTCGTTTTTAATGTAATGATAATTGATTATATTACTTAATAATTTGGCTTGTACAATAATTAAAAATTTACTTATAATTTCTAATGTAAGATTAAAAAGGCCTGCCGACAAAATCCAACAATTCAGGTAAATTAATGAAACCATATTCTTCACCCTACTGAGCTTAATTTATAATTTATATATATATATATATATATATATATATATATATATGAAACAAGTTAAAGAAATAATTTAATTAATAAAGACATCAGATGTTTTCCCAGGTCAGCGTACCAGACTTGCCTAACATTAATTTTACAAACTATTTTATTATTCTAAAAACAAATTATGGTTATAAAAGTAAAATTTAAATAAGCCTTCAGTATGCTTGCAAAGTGAATTAAACTTACATGAATGTAATAGGTAGCCCAGCATTGGTGTCCATGGTTCCTGTCAATTGCATTTTATTTTAATGGGGAATTTGAATGTGATATAGTGGCAGGCAGGCATGCATCTACATCAGTACATGGGGAAAAAGGGACAAGCTAATGCACAAAGGTTCCATTATTAAATACAATGACAATGTCATCTTGTAATGAATAAATTAAATTGAGGCTCCCCAAGCTATCTGGATGTGATCTCCTTATGCTCAGCACAGAAAGTATGCTAACATTTACTTAATCCATAACAACCAAACCCCACTTGCATAGGAGACATGATTACTGAGCATTTTAAAATATAATTTTCATAACCCAATGTGTTATGGCCACTTTAAGTTTGTTTTTGAGTATCATAAATGAGCACTTGTCCATCGATGTCTTTATCTGTATTTGAACAATGTCTTGAGAATTTGGGTATGGTTTTCTATTGCATTCCAGATGTTGACATTCTCAAAAATCACGACACTGTTATTGTGTACGGTATCAGTGGTCTAGAAAATCATGTGGTATTACATTAACTTAAAATACTTGATACACACAAGAAAAAAAATCGCATTCAACCTCAAACAAATGTTATAGAAATAAAAAAATAATATACCTATATACAATACACTAACATATTATAATAGAAAATTCCTACTTGTATGTTGCACAGGAAACCGGTATTAACATAATGAACAGCCATGAGACTTGACCTGTGCTCGTATTGTGATGTACTTTTCTCCTTATTTAATGCTATAGTAAGTATATATGGCTTGTGCTTGTTTTTTGGACATTTGCAAGAAAAAAATGTGCGCTTGAAAACCCTCAAAAGACATGTAACAATTTTATGTTATAATTAATGTCTTTTTCTTCTTAAACACACATATACTAATTTACAGAGGGTCTAAATATGAAACAATGCAGTCTTAATACAATTTCATCATATAGCTTTATAATCGACATATTGTATTCCATTTCACACAAGCTCAACATAAATGAGACTGGACTAGAATCGGCTGTCCTCACTAAACAAAAAACTTGTCTGACCAGCCTAAATGAAGTGAGATGGTGGTGTAGTAGTGGAATATAAATGGGAATGAAACAAACGTGCAATGAGAAATACTCTTTAACATTGCAATGTCACTTTCCGTAATTGAAAGACTTATTGTATCAGACAAGAGCTCAAATTGATCCAGCTTCCCTAACATTGAGTGGCCAGTGACTTGCTGAAGATACAATAGTGGCAGTCCATAAAAAATCTGGTTTCCTTAATTTTTTCTATAGATAGCATGTTAATCTACCTAAAGTTCGTGGATTAAGCTAGGTTTTATGTTTGTATTTTAATACTACCAAATTGACTAAATAGCCTAAGGATAAAACAACAAATACAATATGGCAATAGTATATAGGGTCTCTAAAATCCAAATTTTCAAAGTAAATACACAAAATAATATTAACACAACAGTACTTCCACACAAACTATATTCAAATGAGATCACAAATTTATTGTAAACAAATAATATAAATAATTTTGTAATATGCAGTACAAAATTTTAAAATAATATGAATGGCGAGTTATACTTTGTACAAAATAGAAGGTAGCTAGTTTGGCCTAACTCGTCAACAATGAAGTCATTAGAGATAGAGAAACTTATTCAAACAGACAATAGGGTTTTGGATTGTAACTTCTATGATCTATGTTATGAAACCAGCCAAGAATGCACCTGAAGTAAGTTAAGAACCATGTATAACCATAATCAGAAAGCCACACCAGGTCAAACCAGGTTCTTTCCATTTGAATACTTAACAATAGAGGCAAAGATGCAAAGGGGTATTTTCAATAACAAATAACAACGTAGTCTGAGTAGACTGTAATAAAAAAAAATATATATATATATAAATAATATATACAATACATTAAATTTTAACTGACTCTCTATGCAGATGTTCTTGGAGATTTTTGCTGGAAAAAAAAAGAAGAAAAAACAATTATTTTTAACTTGTTTCAGGTCAATTATGACATGTATGTGAGATTTTTAAACATGTAGACACTAAGTTGTTACATTATTTATTTTTTAATTACCACCCATACAGCACAAAATGTTACAGATATGTTTCAGAAATATAACTTTTGAAACATTGTAACATGTTTGAAACATTTCGCAACCTACCTGAAACATCTCGGATATATTTCAGAAACGTCAAAATGTCCGCCCTGTGAAATATTTCAATGAAACCTCCCTGCAACATCAAATGGTAATGTTTCTGAAATGTTTCCACTAATGTCCCATCAATATTTCTGAAACATTTAACCGAAATATTTCCATAAATGTTTTGAAATACATATAAAATGTATCATGTGACCCAAAATACCTCTGGAAATTAGGATGACTGAGGGTATATTTATAATTTAAAAGAGTATTGCACTTTAACAGATACCATAATGTTACAGCTGCATTGGTCAGCTAGTTGCAGTGAAGTGCAGTGACTGTGTTCCAATTCATCACAGCATTCCCTCGTACACTTCCTCTTGATCACTTTTTGCATAATGCCCCTTGACCACACCCTTAGAAAGTGTTAATCGGTGGATTGTTATGATCTTGTTCGTATCTTCTTGTTTTCGTCAAGTTTTGCTTGTCCATAGTAATGTGTCATTTTTTGATTATATAAAAAAATAGATATTGTAATATTATTTTGTTTGAAATTATTTTAAAGATGTGCTCTGGTAGGGCATAGAATGTAAATTTTTGTCGTTTTTAATGTAATGATAATTGATTATATTACTTAATAATTTGGCTTGTACAATAATTAAAAATTTACTTATAATTTCTAATGTAAGATTAAAAAGGCCTGCCGACAAAATCCAACAATACAGGTAAATTAATGAAACCATATTAGTAGTATAGGAATGTATTTCCGGCGGCTGGCTTCTGGCTGTGGTGCCTGTGGTGCCGACCGCCATCTTGGATTTGTGACGTCACGGCGGCAAAAATTCCTCAAAATTCCTCAAAAATGCCTCAAAATGACTCAAAATTTCCCGTTTTAAGAAAAAATTTCCCGTTTTCGAGGGAAAAATTCCCGTTTCGAGGGAAAATTTCCCGTTTTATTCCTCAAAAATCCCAACGGCTAGAAATGTCCTGATAGAGGCTTAAGCATCCTTAACTCAAGCCTCAGTTAAGCCTCTATCAGGATGTGACCTTGACCTTTGACCTTGACCCCGGCGGCCATCTTGGATCCGCCATTTTGGATGACGTCATTTCGTTTTCTAGAAAATTCCGGCATTGTGTTATCCGCCATATTGGACGATGACGTCACCGTTGCAATTTTCGTTACGGCCGCCATCTTTAACTTTTTTATTTATTATCCGATTTCAATGAAAAATTTTTTAAAATTTATTAAAAAATCCATTTAATAAAATTTTAATAAAAAATATTTAAAAAATATACTTTTACGACACGGAGTTCGGAGTCCTCGGTTCGAACCCGGTGAGGCCAAAAAAAAATTAAAAATGGCGACCGATCCTCCTCCCGTGGTGACTTTTGGCAGACTGACTCCCACCACTTTTCTTAAAGCATATATATATCGTCACCTAGTATGACGTCATGTCCGCCATCTTGTCTTCGATGCTGGAAGCCATCATCATCATTGTATCGTCGACGAGAGTGCGCTGACACCATGTTAGTTTAGTTCGTATCCGCTAGAGTGCAGTAATCATTTATTATTACTGTGACACCCGCCATCTTGAAATATGGCCGCCATCTTGAAAATCCGTAATTATTTAGCTAGAAATAAGGGAAAAATTCCAAAATTCATTAAATAAATCACTCATTAACTTACATATTGATTCGATCCGCTCCAGTCCTTGGTTCGATCCCTGAATGATGCAAAACATTTAATTTTATATAAAAAATAATAATTTCAATAAACCATGTTCAAAATTCTTAAAGAGACTTTAAATCCTCTACTACCATCATCCTATCAGACACCAAGACCACCATATTGGAAATTCGTAATTGTAATGCTAGAGATTCGGGAAAAAGTTCAAAATTGATTAAATAAATTTGTAATCTATATACTGATTGATTAGATCGACTAAGGTCCTTGGTTCGATCCCTGGCCGATACAAAACAACTTTAATTTTAAAAAAGTACCAGAAAAGTGTAAGGTTCGAGAAATAAAACACCTCAAAGTCTTTTACAAACATAATATTTATTACACAATTTCTATCCTACTACAGAATCACTTGCAAAAACCAACAACAATCTTATAAACATTTAGCCCTGCATAGACGTGCAACGACTACTTCTTAGCTCCAAATGGCTCCCAAAGCTCCAACAGCCTCCAAATGCTTAACACAGCTCCAAATGGCTCCAAATGCTCCAAACGGCTCCAAATGCTCCAAATGTCTCCAGCAGCTCCAAATGCTTCAAAAGGCTCCAAATGCTCCAACAGCTCCAAAAAAAGGCTCCAAATGCTCCAATAGCCTCCAAATGCTTAACACAGCTCCAAATGGCTCCAAATGCTCCAAACGGCCTCCAAATGCTTGACAGCCTCCAAATGCTTAACACAGCTCTAAATGGCTCCAAATGCTCCAAACGGCCTCCAAATGCTTGACAGCTCCAAATGTCTCCAGCAGCTCCAAATGCTCCAACAGCTCCAAAAAAAAAAGGCTCCAAATGCTCCAACAGCCTCCAAATGCTTAACACAGCTCCAAATGGCTCCAAATGCTTGACAGCTCCAAATGCATAACACAGCTCCAAATGGCTCCAAATGCTCCAACAGCTCCAAAAAAAGGCTCCAAAAGCTCCAACAGCCTCCTAATGCTTAACACAGTTCCAAATGGCTCCAAATGCTCCAAACGGCCTCCAAATGCTTGACAGCTCCAAATGTTTCCAGCAGCTCCAAATGCTCCAAATGCTTGACAGCCTCCAAATGCTTAACACAGCTCTAAATGGCTCCAAATGCTCCAAACGGCCTCCAAATGCTTGACAGCTCCAAATGTCTCCAACAGCTCCAAATGCTCCAACAGCTCCAAAAAAAAAGGCTCCAAATGCTCCAACAGCCTCCAAATGCTTAACACAGCTCCAAATGGCTCCAAATGCTTGACAGCTCCAAATGCATAACACAGCTCCAAATGGCTCCAAATGCTCCAACAGCTCCAAAAAAAGGCTCCAAAAGCTCCAACAGCCTCCAAATGCTTAACACAGTTCCAAATGGCTCCAAATGCTCCAAACGGCCTCCAAATGCTTGACAGCTCCAAATGTTTCCAGCAGCTCCAAATGCTCCAAATGCTTGACAGCTCCAAATGCTTCAAAAGGCTCCAAATGCTCCAAATGCTCCAAACGGCCTCCAAATGGCTCCAACAGCTCCAACAGCCTCCAAATGCTTGACAGCTCCAAATGTTTCCAGCAGCTCCAAATGCTCCAAATGGCTCCAACAGCCTCCAAATGCTTAACACAGCTCTAAATGGCTCCAACAGCTCCAAAAGACTCCAAATGCTTCAAAAGGCTCCAATTGCTCCAAGAGCTCCATCTTCAATTGGTTCCAACTGAATCCTATTACTTTTATCGAACTTGGCATGATTACTAACATGTCTTTATCAGTATACATTTTGACTGGCAGTGGTAACGTTTTTTTACACCTTTAAGTTATAAGTTTTATTTAGAAATCAGATTTCGATAAATGATAGCTTCCATCTGGAAAGAAAATATATTAATTTATCTTCAAGTTTATACACATACATTTAATTTAATCCATTATTGTATGTAGCCAGCTTCCCTCAGTTCTTTGAGTATGAAGGATATTTCTTTAATGTTCGAATAGTTTCCTGCACAAAGCGATCCATGTAGTAGTCGTAGCCTGTTAACCAATATGTTAGGATCTTCCCATGAGGTATAATCAATCTCTTCTGCTGCCTTCATCATCCTTGCATGTTTATAATAAATATTATCTCTGGTGTTTATCGTTTTAACACCAACCACAAGGTCACTTTCGTCATCTTGCCAGTGATTATCACAAGCTTGATCGGGATAATTTATTTTATTACGCCGTTTCCATCGTTTTGGTCTCAAACCACCATCACAGTCTTCGCTCTTGCATGCTTTTGGTGCTTCAGTACAGTACTCAATCATGTCAGCCTCAGATGTGTCACCACAATCTTCAATCATGCCAGCTTCTGATGTGTCACCACAGTCTTCAATCATGTCAGCACCACAAACTTGATCAGGATAATTTATTTTATTACGTCGTTTCCATCGTTTTGGTCTCAGACTGCCATCACAGTCTTCGATCTTGCCTGCTTTAGGTGTTTCAGTACAGTACTCAATCATGTCAGCCTCAGATGTGTCACCACAATCTTCAATCATGCCAGCCGCAGATGATTCATCAAAGTCTTCGACCTTGTAAGCTTCAGGTGGTTCTCCATCTTTCACATTTTCATGGAGACGACTAGATATTGGAGTAAATATATTTTCATTTCTAATGTGGTTACAACTTCCTTCGTTTGTTTTAAATTTTAAATTATTATCTTGATCTAGATCAGTAATTTTAGCATTAGCTTTTTCGCCTTCGTTCCTCTTCCGCGATGTTGTAGCCCAGTCTTCGTTATCTTTATTCATCTTAATTTTACAGGTCTTGTAATGTCTATCCAAGTAATATCTTCTACCAAAGGATTTCTGACACTGACTGCAATGAAATGGTTTTTGACAAGGACCCAAATTACACTCGCTTCTCTCATGTCGTTTAGCATTCTTTCTCAAGGTAAACACCTTGCTACAGTATCTACAGTGATGACGTTTTGATACAGCAACAAATCCCGTTTCAGGATTCATATTAGTTATTGAGACTAATGCCAGATGCAAACTAAGAGTTTTAAATTAGATATATTACTTAAATAGAATTTTTTAATTATTTCATCAGCGAGAATTAATTTATCTCATTCAAAGGTACTTGTTGCAAGTAGTTCTGCTTTTCAACAACAGATGTCGCCACATGTTACTTGCAGGTAAATAATATTTAGTTCTTTTATGCGGGATGCGGGATGCTCACTAACGATCGCAAAAGAAGGATGGCTTCGCTAGACTCCAAGGAGAAGGAAGTTCGTCCATCCTGTTAGTGCTTCTTAGATTTCTCAGAGATTAATTGACTGAGTAATGATATTTTTTTTTTAAATTTCCACCTGATAAAAATATTACAAGTGCTGATTTATTGGCAGAATTTCAATAATTAAATGCGACCTTGAATAAAAAATGACATGACTCATTAAGTAAAAAATTCTTCATGCAGAGATCAATTCCTCATCAGTAACCAGAAGCACTCGGAGAAAACCATCAGATGTCTAGTCAGGAATAATCAGAAGCACCCAGAGAAAACCATCAAAATATTGTCAAGAATAATCAGGAGCACACGGAGAAAACTACCATAATATTGTCAAGAATAAACGGGAGCACACGGAGAAATCCACCATAATATTGACAAGAATAATCAGGAGCACACGGAGAAAACCACCGCAAGTTTTCTTTGATATCATAAAATTTCAGGAAAAAAATAATACTAAAAATAAAAATAAATTAATAAAAAATTAAAAAAAAAATAAAATAAAATAAATACATAAATATATTCTGCTAGCTTGTGAACTTCTCATTGTTGAACAAAGATAGAGTTCTAGTACAAGCCAGAATTTTATGTATTTTTTTTATTTTATTTTTTTTTTAATTTTTTATTAATTTATTTTTATTTTTAGTATTATTTTTTTCCTGAAATTTTATGATATCAAAGAAAACTTGCGGTGGTTTTCTCCGTGTGCTCCTGATTATTCTTGTCAATATTATGGTGGATTTCTCCGTGTGCTCCCGTTTATTCTTGACAATATTATGGTAGTTTTCTCCGTGTGCTCCTGATTATTCTTGACAATATTTTGATGGTTTTCTCTGGGTGCTTCTGATTATTCCTGACTAGACATCTGATGGTTTTCTCCGAGTGCTTCTGGTTACTGATGAGGAATTGATCTCTGCATGAAGAATTTTTTACTTAATGAGTCATGTCATTTTTTATTCAAGGTCGCATTTAATTATTGAAATTCTGCCAATAAATCAGCACTTGTAATATTTTTATCAGGTGGAAATTTAAAAAAAAAATATCATTACTCAGTCAAATAATCTCTGAGAAATCTAAGAAGCACTAACAGGATGGACGAACTTCCTTCTCCTTGGAGTCTAGCGAAGCCATCCTTCTTTTGCGATCGTTAGTGAGCATCCCGCATCCCGCATAAAAGAACTAAATATTATTTACCTGCAAGTAACATGTGGCGACATCTGTTGTTGAAAAGCAGAACTACTTGCAACAAGTACCTTTGAATGAGATAAATTAATTCTCGCTGATGAAATAATTAAAAAATTCTATTTAAGTAATATATCTAATTTAAAACTCTTAGTTTGCATCTGGCATTAGTCTCAATAACTAATATGAATCCTGAAACGGGATTTGTTGCTGTATCAAAACGTCATCACTGTAGATACTGTAGCAAGGTGTTTACCTTGAGAAAGAATGCTAAACGACATGAGAGAAGCGAGTGTAATTTGGGTCCTTGTCAAAAACCATTTCATTGCAGTCAGTGTCAGAAATCCTTTGGTAGAAGATATTACTTGGATAGACATTACAAGACCTGTAAAATTAAGATGAATAAAGATAACGAAGACTGGGCTACAACATCGCGGAAGAGGAACGAAGGCGAAAAAGCTAATGCTAAAATTACTGATCTAGATCAAGATAATAATTTAAAATTTAAAACAAACGAAGGAAGTTGTAACCACATTAGAAATGAAAATATATTTACTCCAATATCTAGTCGTCTCCATGAAAATGTGAAAGATGGAGAACCACCTGAAGCTTACAAGGTCGAAGACTTTGATGAATCATCTGAGGCTGGCATGATTGAAGATTGTGGTGACACATCTGAGGCTGACATGATTGAGTACTGTACTGAAACACCTAAAGCAGGCAAGATCGAAGACTGTGATGGCAGTCTGAGACCAAAACGATGGAAACGACGTAATAAAATAAATTATCCTGATCAAGTTTGTGGTGCTGACATGATTGAAAACTGTGGTGACACATCAGAAGCTGGCATGATTGAAGATTGTGGTGACACATCTGAGGCTGACATGATTGAGTACTGTACTGAAGCACCAAAAGCATGCAAGAGCGAAGACTGTGATGGTGGTTTGAGACCAAAACGATGGAAACGGCGTAATAAAATAAATTATCCCGATCAAGCTTGTGATAATCACTGGCAAGATGACGAAAGTGACCTTGTGGTTGGTGTTAAAACGATAAACACCAGAGATAATATTTATTATAAACATGCAAGGATGATGAAGGCAGCAGAAGAGATTGATTATACCTCATGGGAAGATCCTAACATATTGGTTAACAGGCTACGACTACTACATGGATCGCTTTGTGCAGGAAACTATTCGAACATTAAAGAAATATCCTTCATACTCAAAGAACTGAGGGAAGCTGGCTACATACAATAATGGATTAAATTAAATGTATGTGTATAAACTTGAAGATAAATTAATATATTTTCTTTCCAGATGGAAGCTATCATTTATCGAAATCTGATTTCTAAATAAAACTTATAACTTAAAGGTGTAAAAAAACGTTACCACTGCCAGTCAAAATGTATACTGATAAAGACATGTTAGTAATCATGCCAAGTTCGATAAAAGTAATAGGATTCAGTTGGAACCAATTGAAGATGGAGCTCTTGGAGCAATTGGAGCCTTTTGAAGCATTTGGAGTCTTTTGGAGCTGTTGGAGCCATTTAGAGCTGTGTTAAGCATTTGGAGGCTGTTGGAGCCATTTGGAGCATTTGGAGCTGCTGGAAACATTTGGAGCTGTCAAGCATTTGGAGGCTGTTGGAGCTGTTGGAGCCATTTGGAGGCCGTTTGGAGCATTTGGAGCATTTGGAGCCTTTTGAAGCATTTGGAGCTGTCAAGCATTTGGAGCATTTGGAGCTGCTGGAAACATTTGGAGCTGTCAAGCATTTGGAGGCCGTTTGGAGCATTTGGAGCCATTTGGAACTGTGTTAAGCATTTGGAGGCTGTTGGAGCTTTTGGAGCCTTTTTTTGGAGCTGTTGGAGCATTTGGAGCCATTTGGAGCTGTGTTATGCATTTGGAGCTGTCAAGCATTTGGAGCCATTTGGAGCTGTGTTAAGCATTTGGAGGCTGTTGGAGCATTTGGAGCCTTTTTTTTTTGGAGCTGTTGGAGCATTTGGAGCTGTTGGAGACATTTGGAGCTGTCAAGCATTTGGAGGCCGTTTGGAGCATTTGGAGCCATTTAGAGCTGTGTTAAGCATTTGGAGGCTGTCAAGCATTTGGAGCATTTGGAGCTGCTGGAAACATTTGGAGCTGTCAAGCATTTGGAGGCCGTTTGGAGCATTTGGAGCCATTTGGAACTGTGTTAAGCATTTGGAGGCTGTTGGAGCTTTTGGAGCCTTTTTTTGGAGCTGTTGGAGCATTTGGAGCCATTTGGAGCTGTGTTATGCATTTGGAGCTGTCAAGCATTTGGAGCCATTTGGAGCTGTGTTAAGCATTTGGAGGCTGTTGGAGCATTTGGAGCCTTTTTTTTTTGGAGCTGTTGGAGCATTTGGAGCTGCTGGAGACATTTGGAGCTGTCAAGTATTTGGAGGCCGTTTGGAGCATTTGGAGCCATTTAGAGCTGTGTTAAGCATTTGGAGGCTGTCAAGCATTTGGAGGCCGTTTGGAGCATTTGGAGCCATTTGGAGCTGTGTTAAGCATTTGGAGGCTATTGGAGCATTTGGAGCCTTTTTTTGGAGCTGTTGGAGCATTTGGAGCCTTTTGAAGCATTTGGAGCTGTCAAGCATTTGGAGCTGCTAGAGACATTTGGAGCATTTGGAGCCGTTTGGAGCATTTGGAGCCATTTGGAGCTGTGTTAAGCATTTGGAGGCTGTTGGAGCTTTGGGAGCCATTTGGAGCTAAGAAGTAGTCGTTGCACGTCTATGCAGGGCTAAATGTTTATAAGATTGTTGTTGGCTTTTGCAAGTGATTCTGTAGTAGGATAGAAATTGTGTAATAAATATTATGTTTGTAAAAGACTTTGAGGTGTTTTATTTCTCGAACCTTACACTTTTCTGGTACTTTTTTAAAATTAAAGTTGTTTTGTATCGGCCAGGGATCGAACCAAGGACCTTAGTCGATCTAATCAATCAGTATATAGATTACAAATTTATTTAATCAATTTTGAACTTTTTCCCGAATCTCTAGCATTACAATTACGAATTTCCAATATGGTGGTCTTGGTGTCTGATAGGATGATGGTAGTAGAGGATTTAAAGTCTCTTTAAGAATTTTGAACATGGTTTATTGAAATTATTATTTTTTATATAAAATTAAATGTTTTGCATCATTCAGGGATCGAACCAAGGACTGGAGCGGATCGAATCAATATGTAAGTTAATGAGTGATTTATTTAATGAATTTTGGAATTTTTACCTTATTTCTAGCTAAATAATTACGGATTTTCAAGATGGCGGCCATATTTCAAGATGGCGGGTGTCACAGTAATAATAAATGATTACTGCACTCTAGCGGATACGAACTAAACTAACATGGTGTCAGCGCACTCTCGTCGACGATACAATGATGATGATGGCTTCCAGCATCGAAGACAAGATGGCGGACATGACGTCATACTAGGTGACGATATATATATGCTTTAAGAAAAGTGGTGGGAGTCAGTCTGCCAAAAGTCACCACGGGAGGAGGATCGGTCGCCATTTTTAATTTTTTTTTGGCCTCACCGGGTGCGAACCGAGGACTCCGAACTCCGTGTCGTAAAAGTATATTTTTTAAATATTTTTTATTAAAATTTTATTAAATGGATTTTTTAATAAATTTTAAAAAATTTTTCATTGAAATCGGATAATAAATAAAAAAGTTAAAGATGGCGGCCGTAACGAAAATTGCAACGGTGACGTCATCGTCCAATATGGCGGATAACACAATGCCGGAATTTTCTAGAAAACGAAATGACGTCATCCAAAATGGCGGATCCAAGATGGCCGCCGGGGTCAAGGTCAAAGGTCAAGGTCACATCCTGATAGAGGCTTAACTGAGGCTTGAGTTAAGGATGCTTAAGCCTCTATCAGGACATTTCTAGCCGTTGGGATTTTTGAGGAATAAAACGGGAAATTTTCCCTCGAAACGGGAATTTTTCCCTCGAAAACGGGAAATTTTTTCTTAAAACGGGAAATTTTGAGTCATTTTGAGGCATTTTTGAGGAATTTTGAGGAATTTTTGCCGCCGTGACGTCACAAATCCAAGATGGCGGTCGGCACCACAGGCACCACAGCCAGAAGCCAGCCGCCGGAAATACATTCCTATACTACTCATATTCTCCACCCTACTGAGCTTAATTTATAATTTATATATATATATATATATATATATATATATATATATATATATGAACCAAGTTAAAAAAATAATTTAATTAATAAAGACATCAGATGTTTTCCCAGGTCAGCGTACCAGACTTGCCTAACATTAATTTTACAAACTATTTTATTATTCTAAAAACAAAATATGGTTATAAAAGTAAAATTTAAATAAGTCTTCAGTATGCTTGCAAAGTGAATTAAACTTACATGAATGTAATAGGTAGCCCAGCATTGGTGTCCATGGTTCCTGTCCATTGCATTTTATTTTAATGGGGAATTTGAATGTGATATAGTGGCAGGCAGGCATGCATCTACATCAGTACATGGGGAAAAAGGGACAAGCTAATGCACAAAGGTTCCATTATTAAATACAATGACAAAATCATCTTATAATGAATAAATTAAATTGAGGCTCCCCAAGCTATCTGGATGTGATCTCCTTATGCTCAGCACAGAAAGTATGCTAATATTTACTTAATCCATAACAACCAAACCCCACTTGCATAGGAGACATGATTACTGAGCATTTTAAAATATAATTTTCACAACCCAATGTGTTATGGCCACTTCAAGTTTGTTTTTGAGTATCATAAATGAGCACTTGTCCATCGATGTCTTTATCTGTATTTGAACAATGTCTTGAGAATTTGGGTATGGTTTTCTATTGCATTCCAGATGTTGACATTCTCAAAAATCACGACACTGTTATTGTGTACGGTATCAGTGGTCTAGAAAATCATGTGGTATTACATTAACTTAAAATACTTGATACACACAAGAAAAAAAATCGCATTCGACCTCAAACAAATGTTATAGAAATAAAAAAATAATATACCTATATACAATACACTAACATATTATAATAGAAAATTCCTACTTGTATGTTGCACAGGAAACCGGTATCAACATAATGAACAGCCATGAGACTTGACCTGTGCTCGTTTTGTGATGTACTTTTCTCCTTATTAAAAGCTATAGTAAGTATATATGGCTGGTGCTTGTTTTTTGGACATTTGCAAGAAAAAAATGTGCGCTTGAAAACCCTCAAAAGACATGTAACAATTTTATGTTATAATTAATGTCTTTTTCTTCTTAAACACACATATACTAATTTACAGAGGGTCTAAATATGAAACAATGCAGTCTTAATACAATTTCATCATATAGCTTTATAATCGACATATTGTATTCCATTTCACACAAGCTCAACATAAATGAGACTGGACTAGAATCGTCTGTCCTCACTAAACAAAAAACTTGTCTGACCAGCCTAAATGAAGTGAGATGGTGGTGTAGTAGTGGAATATAAATGGGAATGAAACAAATGTGCAATGAGAAATACTCTTTAACATTGCAATGTCACTTTCCGTAATTGAAAGACTTATTGTATCAGACAAGAGCTCAAATTGATCCAGCTTCCCTAACATTGAGTGGCCAGTGACTTGCTGAAGATACAATAGTGGCAGTCCATAAAAAATCTGGTTTCCTTAATTTTTTCTATAGATAGCATGTTAATCTACCTAAAGTTCGTGGATTAAGCTAGGTTTTATGTTTGTATTTTAATACTACCAAATTGACTAAATAGCCTAAGGATAAAACAACAAATACAATATGGCAATAGTATATAGGGTCTCTAAAATCCAAATTTTCAAAGTAAATACACAAAATAATATTAACACAACAGTACTTCCACACAAACTATATTCAAATGAGATCACAAATTTATTGTAAACAAATAATATAAATAATTTTGTAATATGCAGTACAAAATTTTAAAATAATATGAATGGCGAGTTATACTTTGTACAAAATAGAAGGTAGCTAGTTTGGCCTAACTCGTCAACAATGAAGTCATTAGAGATAGAGAAACTTATTCAAACAGACAATAGGGTTTTGGATTGTAACTTCTATGATCTATGTTATGAAACCAGCCAAGAATGCACCTGAAGTAAGTTAAGAACCATGTATAACCATAATCAGAAAGCCACACCAGGTCAAACTAGGTTCTTTCCATTTGAATACTTAACAATAGAGGCAAAGATGCAAAGGGGTATTTTCAATAACAAATAACAACGTAGTCTGAGAAGTAGACTTTAATAAAAAAAACTATATATATATAAATAATATATACAATACATGAAACTTTTAACTGACTCTCTATGCAGATGTTCTTGGAGATTTTTGCTGAAAAAAAAAAGAAGAAAAAACAATTATTTTTAACTTGTTTCAGGTCAATTATGACATGTATGTGAGATTTTTAAACATGTAGACACTAAGTTGTTACATTATTTATTTTTAAATTACCACCCATACAGCACAAAATGTTACAGATATGTTTCAGAAATATAACTTTTGAAACATTGTAACATGTTTGAAACATTTCGCAACCTACCTGAAACATCTCGGATATATTTCAGAAACGTCAAAATGTCCGCCCTGTGAAATATTTCAATGAAACCTCCCTGCAACATCAAATGGTAATGTTTCTGAAATGTTTCCACTAATGTCCCATCAATATTTCTGAAACATTTAACCGAAATATTTCCATAAATGTTCTGAAATACATATAAAATGTATCATGTGACCCAAAATACCTCTGGAAATTAGGATGACTGAGGGTATATTTATATTTTAAAAGAGTATTGCACTTTAACAGATACCATAATGTTACAGCTGCATTGGTCTGCTAGTTGCAGTGAAAAGCAGTGACTGTGTTCCAATTCATCACAGCATTCCCTCGTACACTTCCTCTTGATCACTTTTTGCATAATGCCCCTTGACCACACCCTTAGAAAGTGTTAATCGGTGGATTGATATGATCTTGTTCGTATCTTCTTGTTTTCGTCAAGTTTTGCTTGTCGATAGTAATGTGTCATTTTTTGATTATATAAAAAAATAGATATTGTAATATTATTTTGTTTGAAATTATTTTAAAGATGTGCTCTGGTAGGGCATAGAATGTAAATTTTTGTCGTTTTTAATGTAATGATAATTGATTATATTACTTAATAATTTGGCTTGTACAATAATTAAAAATTTACTTATAATTTCTAATGTAAGATTAAAAAGGCCTGCCGACAAAATCCAACAATTCAGGTAAATTAATGAAACCATATTCTCCACCCTACTGAGCTTAATTTATAATTTATATATATATATATATATATTAACCAAGTTAAAGAAATAATTTAATTAATAAAGACATCAGATGTTTTCCCAGGTCAGCGTACCAGACTTGCCTAACATTAATTTTACAAACTATTTTATTATTCTAAAAACAAATTATGGTTATAAAAGTAAAATTTAAATAAGTCTTCAGTATGCTTGCAAAGTGAATTAAACTTACATGAATGTAATAGGTAGCCCAGCATTGGTGTCCATGGTTCCTGTCCATTGCATTTTATTTTAATGGGGAATTTGAATGTGATATAGTGGCAGGCAGGCATGCATCTACATCAGTACATGGGGAAAAAGGGACAAGCTAATGCACAAAGGTTCCATTATTAAATACAATGACAATGTCATCTTATAATGAATAAATTAAATTGAGGCTCCCCAAGCTATCTGGATGTGATCTCCTTATGCTCAGCACAGAAAGTATGCTAACATTTACTTAATCCATAACAACCAAACCCCACTTGCATAGGAGACATGATTACTGAGCATTTTAAAATATAATTTTCACAACCCAATGTGTTATGGCCACTTCAAGTTTGTTTTTGAGTATCATAAATGAGCACTTGTCCATCGATGTCTTTATCTGTATTTGAACAATGTCTTGAGAATTTGGGTATGGTTTTCTATTGCATTCCAGATGTTGACATTCTCAAAAATCACGACACTGTTATTGTGTACGGTATCAGTGGTCTAGAAAATCATGTGGTATTACATTAACTTAAAATACTTGATACACACAAGAAAAAAAATCGCATTCAACCTCAAACAAATGTTATAGAAATAAAAAAATAACATACCTATATACAATACACTAACATATTATAATAGAAAATTCCTACTTGTATGTTGCACAGGAAACCGGTATTAACATAATGAACAGCCATGAGACTTGACCTGTGCTCGTATTGTGATGTACTTTTCTCCTTATTTAATGCTATAGTAAGTATATATGGCTGGTGCTTGTTTTTTGGACATTTGCAAGAAAAAAATGTGCGCTTGAAAACCCTCAAAAGACATGTAACAATTTTATGTTATAATTAATGTCTTTTTCTTCTTAAACACACATATACTAATTTACAGAGGGTCTAAATATGAAACAATGCAGTCTTAATACAATTTCATCATATAGCTTTATAATCGACATATTGTATTCCATTTCACACAAGCTCAACATAAATGAGACTGGACTAGAATCGTCTGTCCTCACTAAACAAAAAACTTGTCTGACCAGCCTAAATGAAGTGAGATGGTGGTGTAGTAGTGGAATATAAATGGGAATGAAACAAATGTGCAATGAGAAATACTCTTTAACATTGCAATGTCACTTTCCGTAATTGAAAGACTTATTGTATCAGACAAGAGCTCAAATTGATCCAGCTTCCCTAACATTGAGTGGCCAGTGACTTGCTGAAGATACAATAGTGGCAGTCCATAAAAAATCTGGTTTCCTTAATTTTTTCTATAGATAGCATGTTAATCTACCTAAAGTTCGTGGATTAAGCTAGGTTTTATGTTTGTATTTTAATACTACCAAATTGACTAAATAGCCTAAGGATAAAACAACAAATACAATATGGCAATAGTATATAGGGTCTCTAAAATCCAAATTTTCAAAGTAAATACACAAAATAATATTAACACAACAGTACTTCCACACAAACTATATTCAAATGAGATCACAAATTTATTGTAAACAAATAATATAAATAATTTTGTAATATGCAGTACAAAATTTTAAAATAATATGAATGGCGAGTTATACTTTGTACAAAATAGAAGGTAGCTAGTTTGGCCTAACTCGTCAACAATGAAGTCATTAGAGATAGAGAAACTTATTCAAACAGACAATAGGGTTTTGGATTGTAACTTCTATGATCTATGTTATGAAACCAGCCAAGAATGCACCTGAAGTAAGTTAAGAACCATGTAAAACCATAATCAGAAAGCCACACCAGGTCAAACCAGGTTCTTTCCATTTGAATACTTAACAATAGAGGCAAAGATGCAAAGGGGTATTTTCAATAACAAATAACAACGTAGTCTGAGAAGTAGACTTTAATAAAAAAAACTATATATATATATATATATAAATAATATATACAATACATGAAACTTTTAACTGACTCTCTATGCAGATGTTCTTGGAGATTTTTGCTGGAAAAAAAAGAAGAAAAAACAATTATTTTTAACTTGTTTCAGGTCAATTATGACATGTATGTGAGATTTTTAAACATGTAGACACTAAGTTGTTACATTATTTATTTTTAAATTACCACCCATACAGCACAAAATGTTACAGATATGTTTCAGAAATATAACTTTTGAAACATTGTAACATGTTTGAAACATTTCGCAACCTACCTGAAACATCT
The DNA here is from genome assembly GCF_032445375.1 of Bacillus rossius redtenbacheri. Lineage (NCBI taxonomy): Eukaryota > Metazoa > Arthropoda > Insecta > Phasmatodea > Bacillidae > Bacillus > Bacillus rossius. The sequence goes on along the minus strand of NC_086331.1, from coordinate 60,650,070 downwards.
CGGATATATTTCAGAAACGTCAAAATGTCCGCCCTGTGAAATATTTCAATGAAACCTCCCTGCAACATCAAATGGTAATGTTTCTGAAATGTTTCCACTAATGTCCCATCAATATTTCTGAAACATTTAACCGAAATATTTCCATAAATGTTCTGAAATACATATAAAATGTATCATGTGACCCAAAATACCTCTGGAAATTAGGATGACTGAGGGTATATTTATAATTTAAAAGAGTATTGCACTTTAACAGATACCATAATGTTACAGCTGCATTGGTCAGCTAGTTGCAGTGAAGTGCAGTGACTGTGTTCCAATTCATCACAGCATTCCCTCGTACAATTCCTCTTGATCACTTTTTGCATAATGCCCCTTGACCACACCCTTAGAAAGTGTTAATCGGTGGATTGATATGATCTTGTTCGTATCTTCTTGTTTTCGTCAAGTTTTGCTTGTCCATAGTAATGTGTCATTTTTTGATTATATAAAAAAATAGATATTGTAATATTATTTTGTTTGAAATTATTTTAAAGATGTGCTCTGGTAGGGCATAGAATGTAAATGTTTGTCGTTTTTAATGTAATGATAATTGATTATATTACTTAATAATTTGGCTTGTACAATAATTAAAAATTTACTTATAATTTCTAATGTAAGATTAAAAAGGCCTGCCGACAAAATCCAACAATTCAGGTAAATTAATGAAACCATATTCTCCACCCTACTGAGCTTAATTTATAATTTATATATATATATATATATATATATATATATATATATATATATATATATATGAACCAAGTTAAAGAAATAATTTAATTAATAAAGACATCAGATGTTTTCCCAGGTCAGCGTACCAGAATTGCCTAACATTAATTTTACAAACTATTTTATTATTCTAAAAACAAATTATGGTTATAAAAGTAAAATTTAAATAAGTCTTCAGTATGCTTGCAAAGTGAATTAAACTTACATGAATGTAATAGGTAGCCCAGCATTGGTGTCCATGGTTCCTGTCCATTGCATTTTATTTTAATGGGGAATTTGAATGTGATATAGTGGCAGGCAGGCATGCATCTACATTAGTACATGGGGAAAAAGGGACAAGCTAATGCACAAAGGTTCCATTATTAAATACAATGACAATGTCATCTTATAATGAATAAATTAAATTGAGGCTCCCCAAGCTATCTGGATGTGATCTCCTTATGCTCAGCACAGAAAGTATGCTAATATTTACTTAATCCATAACAACCAAACCCCACTTGCATAGGAGACATGATTACTGAGCATTTTAAAATATAATTTTCACAACCCAATGTGTTATGGCCACTTCAAGTTTGTTTTTGAGTATCATAAATGAGCACTTGTCCATCGATGTCTTTATCTGTATTTGAACAATGTCTTGAGAATTTGGGTATGGTTTTCAGTAGTATATGAATGTATTTCCGGCGGCTGGCTTCTGGCTGTGGTGCCTGTGGTGCCGACCGCCATCTTGGATTGTGACGTCACGGCGGCCATCTAGGACCCAAAATTCCTCAAAATTCCTCAACATTGACTCAAAATTCCTCAAAATTGACTCAAAATGACTCAAAATTTCCCGTTTTAAGAAAAAAAATTCCCGTTTTCGAGGGAAAAATTCCCGTTTCGATGGAAAATTAGGATTTCGAAAAACCACAAATGTCTTTTGCCTTAGAAAGAACTCAAATTCCTAAAACTGGCTTAAGCATCCTTAACTCAAGCCAGCGTTAAGCCATTTATAGGATTATGACGTCACCGTTGCAATTTTCGTTACGTCCGCCATCTTGAAAATCCACAATTTTTATGTTAGAAAATCGGGAAAAATTTTAAAAATCATTAAAAAAATTATTTAATCGAATTAAAAAAATATTAAAAACCACTGTTGCAGTTATCGTTACGGTTGCCATCTTGGATTATATAAATGTTACATATTTCGTTACACCCGCCATCTTGGTTGAGTACCATGTCATTCTTACACTTTACGTTACGACCACCATATTGGATCCTATTAATGTTGCAATTATCGTTATGGTCGCCATCTTTAAATTTGGACGCCATCTTGGAAATCCGTAGTTTTTATGTTAGAAAATCGGGAAAAATTCCAAAATTCATCAAAAAATTAATGTATTTAAATTCTGTATGATTATATCGATGTACGTCCTTGGTTCGATTCCCGACGAGAGTAAATGGTCGATCCTTCCTCCATGAAAGCTACCTAGACTGATCTACCACCACCAGTACCAAGGTTTATATCATCAACTGGTATGACATCATGTCCACCATCTTGTCTTCAACAGCTGGAGTCCACCATCTTGTTTTCGTCTGCTAGAGTGTGCCGATACCATGTAGTATAATTATCTGGTCACCATACTTTTGTCCTCAACTGTTGACATTGATCATTGACCTTGGCCTTTGACCTTGACCTTTAAATTTGACCTTGACCTTGAAATTTGACCTTGACCTTGAAATTTGACCTTGACCTTGAAATTTGACTTTGTCCTTGAAATTTGACTTTGTCCTTGTCGACCATCATGGATCCGACATTTTATGTTCAGTACATGCTACCAGGAGCTACCACCTGCCAGAGTACTCCATCTTGTGTGTGTACTTGTATTATGGAGTACATTTCCATCTGGTTAATTTTATTCTAACCCGCTACAGTGCAGTAATCATTTATTACCGAGGTGCCCCCGCCATCTTGAAATTCGACCGCCATCTTGAAATCATGTAATAATGTAGCTAGAAAAGCGGGAAAAAATCCAAAATTCATTAAATAAATCACTCATTAACTTACATATTGATTCGATCCGCTCCCGTCCTTGGTTCGATACCCGATCGATGCAATAATGTTTAATTTTATGAAAAAATAATAATTTCAATATACCATGTTCATCATTCTTAAAGAGACTTTAAAACCTCTACTAACATCATCCTATCAGACATCAAGACCACCATATTGGAAATTCATAATTGTAATGTTAGAGATTCGTGAAAAAGTTCAAAATTCATTAAATAAATTTGTAATCTATATACTGATTGATTAAATCGACTAAGGTCCTTGGTTCGATCCCTGGCCGATACAAATCAACTTTAATTTTAAAAAAGTACCAGAAAAGTGTAAGGTTCGAGAAATAAAACACCTCAAAGTCTTTTACAAACATAATATTTATTACACAATTTCTATCCTACTACAGAATCACTTGCGAAAGCCAGCAATCTTATAAACATTTAGCCCTGCATAGACGTGCATCGACTACTTCTTAGCTCCAAATGGCTACAAATGCTTCAAAAGGCTCCAAATGCTCCAACAGCTCCAAAAAAAGGCTCCAAATGCTCCAATAACCACCAAATGCTTAACACAGCTCCAAATGGCTCCAAATGCTCCAAACGGCCTCCAAATGCTTGACAGCCTCCAAATGCTTGACTGCTCCAAATGCTCCAAATGCTCCAAATGCTCCAAACAGCTCCAAATGCTCCAAACGGCTCCAAAAGCTCCAAATGTCTCCAAATGCTCCAAACGGCTCCAAATGCTCCAAATGTCTCCAAAAGGCTCCAAATGCTCCAAACGGCTCCAAATTGCTCCAAATGCTCCAAACGGCTCCAAATGCTCCAAATTGCTCCAAATGCTCCAAACGGCTCCAAATGTCTCCAAAAGGCTCCAAATGCTCCAAATGCTCCAAATGTCTCCAAAAGGCTCCAAATGCTTCAAAAGGCTCCAATTGCTCCAAACGGCCTCCCTGTGCTCCAAATGGCTCCAAATGCTCCAAATGGCTCCAAATGCTCCAAATGGCTCCAACAGCTCCAAAAGGCTCCAAATGCTTCAAAAGGCTCCAATTGTTCCAAGAGCTCCATCTTCAATTGATTCCAACTGATTCCAATTACTTTTCTTATCGAACTTGGCATGGTTACTAACATGTCTTTATTAGTATACATTTTGACTGGCAGTGGTAACGTATTTTGCACCTTTAAGTTATAAGTTTTATTTAGAAATCAGATTTCGATAAATGGTAGATACCATTTGGAAAGAAAATATATTAATTTATCTTCAAGTTTATACACATTTAATTTAAGCCATTATTGTATGTAGCCAGCTTCCCTCAGTTCTTTGAGTATGAAGGATATTTCTTTAATGTTCGAATAGTTTCCTGCACAAAGCGATCCATGTAGTAGTCGTAGCCTGTCAACCAATATGTTAGGATCTTCCCATGAGGTATAATCAAACTCTTCTGCTGCGTTCATCATCCTTGCATGTTTATAATAAATATTATTATCTCTGGTGTCTATCGTTTTAACACCAACCTCAAGGTCACTTTCGTCATCGTGACAGTGATTATCACAAGCTTGATCAGGATAATTTATTTTATTACGACGTTTCCATCGTTTTGGTCTCAAACCACCATCACAGTCTTCGCTCTTGCATGCTTTTGGTGCTTCAGCACAGTACTCAATCATGTCAGCCTTAGATGTGTCAGCACAGTCTTCGTTCACGCCAGCTTCTGATGTGTCACCACAGTCTTCAATCATGTCAGCACCACAAACTTGATCAGGATAATTTATTTTATTACGTCGTTTCCATCGTTTTGGTCTCAGACCGCCATCACAGTCTTCGATCTTGCCTGCTTTAGGTGCTTCAGTACAGTACTCAATCATGTCAGCCTTAGATGTGTCAGCACAGTCTTCGTTCACGCCAGCTTCTGATGTGTCACCACAGTCTTCAATCATGTCAGCACCACAAACTTGATCAGGATAATTTATTTTATTACGTCGTTTCCGTCGTTTTGGTCTCAGACCGCCATCTCAGTCTTCGATCTTACCTGCTTTAGGTGCTTCAGTACAGTACTCAATCATGTCAGCCTCAGATGTGTCACCACAATCTTCAATCATGGACGCTTCAGATGATTCATCATAGTCTTCGACCTTGTAAGCTTCAGATGGTTCTCCATCTTTCTCATTTTCATGGAGACGACTAGATATTGGAGTAAATATATTTTCATTTCTAATGTGGTTACAACTTCCTTCGTTTGTTTTAGATTTTAAATTATTATCTTGATCTAGATCAGTAATTTTAGCATTAGCTTTTTCGCCTTCGTTCCTCTTCCGCGATGTTGTAGCCCAGTCTTCGTTATCTTTATTCATCTTAATTGTACAGGTCTTGTAATGTCTATCCAAGTAATATCTTCTACCAAAGGATTTCTGACACTGACTGCAATGAAATGGTTTTTGACAAGGACCCAAATTACACTCGCTTCTCTCATGTCGTTTAGCATTCTTTCTCAAGGTAAACACCTTGCTACAGTATCTACAGTGATGACGTTTCGATACAGCGTCAGATCCTAAATCGGAATTCATATTAGTTACCGAGACTAATGCCAGATGCAAACTAAGAGTTTTAAATTAGATATATTACTTAAATAGAATTTTTTAATTATTTCATCAGCGAGAATTAATTTATCTCATTCAAAGGTACTTTTTGCAAGTAGTTCTGCTTTTCAACAACAGATGTCGCCACATGTTACTTGCAGGTAAATAATATTTAGTTCTTTTATGCGGGATGCGGGATGCTCACTAACGATCGAAATAGAACGATGGCTTCGCTAGACTCCAAGGAGAAGGAAGTTCGTCCATCCTGTTAGTGCTTCTTAGATTTCTCAGAAATTATTTGACTGAGTAATGATAATTTTTTTTTTTTAATTTCCGCCTGATAAAAATATTACAAGTAATGATTGAGTAGCAGAAGTTCACTAATTATATGCAACCTTGAATAAAAAATGACATGCTTCATTAAGTAAAAAAATCCTTCATGCAGAGATAAATTCCTCATCAGTAACCAGAAGCACTCGGAGAAAACCATCAGATGTATAGTCAGGAATAATCAGAAGCACCCAGTGAAAACCATCAAAATATTGTCAAGAATAATCAGGAGCACACGGAGAAATCCATCAAAATATTGTCAAGAATAATCAGGAGCACACGGAGAAATCCACCATAATACTGTCAAGAATAAACGGGAGCACACGGAGAAAACCGCCATAATATTGACAAGAATAATCGGAAGCACACGGAGAAAACCGCCACAAGTTTTCTTTGATATCATAAAATTTCAGGAAAAAATAATAAAAAATAAAAATAAATTAATAAAAAATTTAAAAAAATAAAATAAAAAATACATAAACAGATTCTGCTAGCTTGTGAACTTCTCATTGTTGAGCAAAGATATAGTTCTAGTACAAGCCAGAATTTTATGTATTTTTTATTTTATTTTTTTAAATTTTTTATTAATTTATTTTTATTTTTTATTATTTTTTCCTGAAATTTTATGATATCAAAGAAAACTTGTGGCGGTTTTCTCCGTGTGCTTCCGATTATTCTTGTCAATATTATGGCGGTTTTCTCCGTGTGCTCCCGTTTATTCTTGACAGTATTATGGTGGATTTCTCCGTGTGCTCCTGATTATTCTTGACAATATTTTGATGGATTTCTCCGTGTGCTCCTGATTATTCTTGACAATATTTTGATGGTTTTCACTGGGTGCTTCTGATTATTCCTGACTATACATCTGATGGTTTTCTCCGAGTGCTTCTGGTTACTGATGAGGAATTTATCTCTGCATGAAGGATTTTTTTACTTAATGAAGCATGTCATTTTTTATTCAAGGTTGCATATAATTAGTGAACTTCTGCTACTCAATCATTACTTGTAATATTTTTATCAGGCGGAAATTAAAAAAAAAAAATTATCATTACTCAGTCAAATAATTTCTGAGAAATCTAAGAAGCACTAACAGGATGGACGAACTTCCTTCTCCTTGGAGTCTAGCGAAGCCATCGTTCTATTTCGATCGTTAGTGAGCATCCCGCATCCCGCATAAAAGAACTAAATATTATTTACCTGCAAGTAACATGTGGCGACATCTGTTGTTGAAAAGCAGAACTACTTGCAAAAAGTACCTTTGAATGAGATAAATTAATTCTCGCTGATGAAATAATTAAAAAAATTCTATTTAAGTAATATATCTAATTTAAAACTCTTAGTTTGCATCTGGCATTAGTCTCGGTAACTAATATGAATTCCGATTTAGGATCTGACGCTGTATCGAAACGTCATCACTGTAGATACTGTAGCAAGGTGTTTACCTTGAGAAAGAATGCTAAACGACATGAGAGAAGCGAGTGTAATTTGGGTCCTTGTCAAAAACCATTTCATTGCAGTCAGTGTCAGAAATCCTTTGGTAGAAGATATTACTTGGATAGACATTACAAGACCTGTACAATTAAGATGAATAAAGATAACGAAGACTGGGCTACAACATCGCGGAAGAGGAACGAAGGCGAAAAAGCTAATGCTAAAATTACTGATCTAGATCAAGATAATAATTTAAAATCTAAAACAAACGAAGGAAGTTGTAACCACATTAGAAATGAAAATATATTTACTCCAATATCTAGTCGTCTCCATGAAAATGAGAAAGATGGAGAACCATCTGAAGCTTACAAGGTCGAAGACTATGATGAATCATCTGAAGCGTCCATGATTGAAGATTGTGGTGACACATCTGAGGCTGACATGATTGAGTACTGTACTGAAGCACCTAAAGCAGGTAAGATCGAAGACTGAGATGGCGGTCTGAGACCAAAACGACGGAAACGACGTAATAAAATAAATTATCCTGATCAAGTTTGTGGTGCTGACATGATTGAAGACTGTGGTGACACATCAGAAGCTGGCGTGAACGAAGACTGTGCTGACACATCTAAGGCTGACATGATTGAGTACTGTACTGAAGCACCTAAAGCAGGCAAGATCGAAGACTGTGATGGCGGTCTGAGACCAAAACGATGGAAACGACGTAATAAAATAAATTATCCTGATCAAGTTTGTGGTGCTGACATGATTGAAGACTGTGGTGACACATCAGAAGCTGGCGTGAACGAAGACTGTGCTGACACATCTAAGGCTGACATGATTGAGTACTGTGCTGAAGCACCAAAAGCATGCAAGAGCGAAGACTGTGATGGTGGTTTGAGACCAAAACGATGGAAACGTCGTAAAAAAAAAAATTATCCTGATCAAGCTTGTGATAATCACTGTCACGATGACGAAAGTGACCTTGAGGTTGGTGTTAAAACGATAGACACCAGAGATAATAATATTTATTATAAACATGCAAGGATGATGAACGCAGCAGAAGAGTTTGATTATACCTCATGGGAAGATCCTAACATATTGGTTGACAGGCTACGACTACTACATGGATCGCTTTGTGCAGGAAACTATTCGAACATTAAAGAAATATCCTTCATACTCAAAGAACTGAGGGAAGCTGGCTACATACAATAATGGCTTAAATTAAATGTGTATAAACTTGAAGATAAATTAATATATTTTCTTTCCAAATGGTATCTACCATTTATCGAAATCTGATTTCTAAATAAAACTTATAACTTAAAGGTGCAAAATACGTTACCACTGCCAGTCAAAATGTATACTAATAAAGACATGTTAGTAACCATGCCAAGTTCGATAAGAAAAGTAATTGGAATCAGTTGGAATCAATTGAAGATGGAGCTCTTGGAACAATTGGAGCCTTTTGAAGCATTTGGAGCCTTTTGGAGCTGTTGGAGCCATTTGGAGCATTTGGAGCCATTTGGAGCATTTGGAGCCATTTGGAGCATTTGGAGGCCGTTTGGAGCAATTGGAGCCTTTTGAAGCATTTGGAGCCTTTTGGAGACATTTGGAGCATTTGGAGCATTTTGAGCCGTTTGGAGCATTTGGAGCCTTTTGGAGACATTTGGAGCCGTTTGGAGCATTTGGAGCAATTTGGAGCATTTGGAGCCGTTTGGAGCATTTGGAGCAATTTGGAGCCGTTTGGAGCATTTGGAGCCTTTTGGAGACATTTGGAGCATTTGGAGCCGTTTGGAGCATTTGGAGACATTTGGAGCTTTTGGAGCCGTTTGGAGCATTTGGAGCTGTTTGGAGCATTTGGAGCATTTGGAGCATTTGGAGCAGTCAAGCATTTGGAGGCTGTCAAGCATTTGGAGGCCGTTTGGAGCATTTGGAGCCATTTGGAGCTGTGTTAAGCATTTGGTGGTTATTGGAGCATTTGGAGCCTTTTTTTGGAGCTGTTGGAGCATTTGGAGCCTTTTGAAGCATTTGTAGCCATTTGGAGCTAAGAAGTAGTCGATGCACGTCTATGCAGGGCTAAATGTTTATAAGATTGCTGGCTTTCGCAAGTGATTCTGTAGTAGGATAGAAATTGTGTAATAAATATTATGTTTGTAAAAGACTTTGAGGTGTTTTATTTCTCGAACCTTACACTTTTCTGGTACTTTTTTAAAATTAAAGTTGATTTGTATCGGCCAGGGATCGAACCAAGGACCTTAGTCGATTTAATCAATCAGTATATAGATTACAAATTTATTTAATGAATTTTGAACTTTTTCACGAATCTCTAACATTACAATTATGAATTTCCAATATGGTGGTCTTGATGTCTGATAGGATGATGTTAGTAGAGGTTTTAAAGTCTCTTTAAGAATGATGAACATGGTATATTGAAATTATTATTTTTTCATAAAATTAAACATTATTGCATCGATCGGGTATCGAACCAAGGACGGGAGCGAATCGAATCAATATGTAAGTTAATGAGTGATTTATTTAATGAATTTTGGATTTTTTCCCGCTTTTCTAGCTACATTATTACATGATTTCAAGATGGTGGTCGAATTTCAAGATGGCGGGGGCACCTCGGTAATAAATGATTACTGCACTGTAGCGGGTTAGAATAAAATTAACCAGATGGAAATGTACTCCATAATACAAGTACACACACAAGATGGAGTACTCTGGCAGGTGGTAGCTCCTGGTAGCATGTACTGAACATAAAATGTCGGATCCATGATGGTCGACAAGGACAAAGTCAAATTTCAAGGACAAAGTCAAATTTCAAGGTCAAGGTCAAATTTCAAGGTCAAGGTCAAATTTCAAGTTCAAGGTCAAATTTCAAGGTCAAGGTCAAATTTCAAGGTCAAGGTCAAATTTCAAGTTCAAGGTCAAATTTCAAGGTCAAGGTCAAATTTAAAGGTCAAGGTCAAAGGCCAAGGTCAATGATCAATGTCAACAGTTGAGGACAAAAGTATGGTGACCAGATAATTATACTACATGGTATCGGCACACTCTAGCAGACGAAAACAAGATGGTGGACTCCAGCGGATGAAGACAAGATGGTGGACATGATGTCATACCAGTTGATGATATAAACCTTGGTACTGGTGGTGGTAGATCAGTCTAGGTAGCTTTCATGGAGGAAGGATCGACCGTTTACTCTCGTCGGGAATCGAACCAAGGACGTACATCGATATAATCATACAGAATTTAAATACATTAATTTTTTGATGAATTTTGGAATTTTTCCCGATTTTCTAACATAAAAACTACGGATTTCCAAGATGGCGTCCAAATTTAAAGATGGCGACCATAACGATAATTGTAACATTAATAGGATCCAATATGGTGGTCGTAACGTAAAGTGTAAGAATGACATGGTACTCAACCAAGATGGCGGGTGTAACGAAATATGTAACATTTATATAATCCAAGATGGCAATCGTAACGATAACTGCAACAGTGGTTTTTAATATTTTTTTAATTCGATTAAATAATTTATTTAATGATTTTTAAAATTTTTCCCGATTTTCTAACATAAAAATTGTGGATTTTCAAGATGGCGGACGTAACGAAAATTGCAACGGTGACGTCATAATCCTATAAATGGCTTAACGCTGGCTTGAGTTAAGGATGCTTAAGCCAGTTTTAGGAATTTGAGTTCTTTCTAAGGCAAAAGACATTTGTGGTTTTTCGAAATCCTAATTTTCCATCGAAACGGGAATTTTTCCCTCGAAAACGGGAATTTTTTTTCTTAAAACGGGAAATTTTGAGTCATTTTGAGTCAATTTTGAGGAATTTTGAGTCAATTTTGAGGAATTTTGAGGAATTTTGGGTCCAAGATGGCCGCCGTGACGTCACAATCCAAGATGGCGGTCGGCACCACAGGCACCACAGCCAGAAGCCAGCCGCCGGAAATACATTCATATACTACTGTTTTCTATTGCATTCCAGATGTTGACATTCTCAAAAATCACGACACTGTTATTGTGTACGGTATCAGTGGTCTAGAAAATCATGTGGTATTACATTAACTTAAAATACTTGATACACACAAGAAAAAAAATCGCATTCAACCTCAAACAAATGTTATAGAAATAAAAAAAATAATATACCTATATACAATACACTAACATATTATAATAGAAAATTCCTACTTGTATGTTGCACAGGAAACCAGTATTAACATAATGAACAGCTATGAAACTTGACCTGTGCTCGTATTGTGATGTACTTTTCTCCTTATTTAATGCTATAGTAAGTATATATGGCTGGTGCTTGTTTTTTGGACATTTGCAAGAAAAAAATGTGCTCTTGAAAACCCTCAAAAGACATGTAACAATTTTATGTTATAATTAATGTCTTTTTCTTCTTAAACACACATATACTAATTTACAGAGGGTCTAAATATGAAACAATGCAGTCTTAATACAATTTCATCATATAGCTTTATAATCGACATATTGTTTTCCATTTCACACAAGCTCAACATAAATGAGACTGGACTAGAATCGGCTGTCCTCACTAAACAAAAAACTTGTCTGACCAGCCTAAATTAAGTGAGATGGTGGTGTAGTAGTGGAATATAAATGGGAATGAAACAAATGTGCAATGAGAAATACTCTTTAACATTGCAATGTCACTTTCCCTAATTGAAAGACTTATTGTATCAGACAAGAGCTCAAATTGATCCAGCTTCCCTAACATTGAGTGGCCAGTGACTTGCTGAAGATACAATAGTGGCAGTCCATAAAAAATCTGGTTTCCTTAATTTTTTCTATAGATAGCATGTTAATCTACCTAAAGTTCGTGGATTAAGCTAGGTTTTATGTTTGTATTTTAATACTACCAAATTGACTAAATAGCCTAAGGATAAAACAACAAATACAATATGGCAATAGTATATAGGGTCTCTAAAATCCAAATTTTCAAAGTAAATACACAAAATAATATTAACACAACAGTACTTCCACACAAACTATATTCAAATGAGATCACAAATTTATTGTAAACAAATAATATAAATAATTTTGTAATATGCAGTACAAAATTTTAAAATAATATGAATGGCGAGTTATACTTTGTACAAAATAGAAGGTAGCTAGTTTGGCCTAACTCGTCAACAATGAAGTCATTAGAGATAGAGAAACTTATTCAAACAGACAATAGGGTTTTGGATTGTAACTTCTATGATCTATGTTATGAAACCAGCCAAGAATGCACCTGAAGTAAGTTAAGAACCATGTAAAACCATAATCAGAAAGCCACACCAGGTCAAACCAGGTTCTTTCCATTTGAATACTTAACAATAGAGGCAAAGATGCAAAGGGGTATTTTCAATAACAAATAACAACGTAGTCTGAGTAGACTGTAATAAAAAAAACTATATATATATATAAATAATATATACAATACATGAAACTTTTAACTGACTCTCTATGCAGATGTTCTTGGAGATTTTTGCTGGAAAAAAAAAGAAGAAAAAACAATTATTTTTAACTTGTTTCAGGTCAATTATGACATGTATGTGAGATTTTTAAACATGTAGACACTAAGTTGTTACATTATTTATTTTTAAATTACCACCCATACAGCACAAAATGTTACAGATATGTTTCAGAAATATAACTTTTGAAACATTGTAACATGTTTGAAACATTTCGCAACCTACCTGAAACATCTCGGATATATTTCAGAAACGTCAAAATGTCCGCCCTGTGAAATATTTCAATGAAACCTCCCTGCAACATCAAATGGTAATGTTTCTGAAATGTTTCCACTAATGTCCCATCAATATTTCTGAAACATTTAACCGAAATATTTCCATAAATGTTCTGAAATACATATAAAATGTATCATGTGACCCAAAATACCTCTGGAAATTAGGATGACTGAGGGTATATTTATAATTTAAAAGAGTATTGCACTTTAACAGATACCATAATGTTACAGCTGCATTGGTCAGCTAGTTGCAGTGAAGTGCAGTGACTGTGTTCCAATTCATCACAGCATTCCCTCGTACACTTCCTCTTGATCACTTTTTGCATAATGCCCCTTGACCACACCCTTAGAAAGTGTTAATCGGTGGATTGATATGATCTTGTTCGTATCTTCTTGTTTTCGTCAAGTTTTGCTTGTCCATAGTAATGTGTCATTTTTTGATTATATAAAAAAATAGATATTGTAATATTATTTTGTTTGAAATTATTTTAAAGATGTGCTCTGGTAGGGCATAGAATGTAAATTTTTGTCGTTTTTAATGTAATGATAATTGATTATATTACTTAATAATTTGGCTTGTACAATAATTAAAAATTTACTTATAATTTCTAATGTAAGATTAAAAAGGCCTGCCGACAAAATCCAACAATTCAGGTAAATTAATGAAACCATATTCTCCACCCTACTGAGCATAATTTATAATTTATATATATATGAACCAAGTTAAAGAAATAATTTAATTAATAAAGACATCAGATGTTTTCCCAGGTCAGCGTACCAGACTTGCCTAACATTAATTTTACAAACTATTTTATTATTCTAAAAACAAATTATGGTTATAAAAGTAAAATTTAAATAAGTCTTCAGTATGCTTGCAAAGTGAATTAAACTTACATGAATGTAATAGGTAGCCCAGCATTGGTGTCCATGGTTCCTGTCCATTGCATTTTATTTTAATGGGGAATTTGAATGTGATATAGTGGCAGGCAGGCATGCATCTACATCATTACATGGGGAAAAAGGGACAAGCTAATGCACAAAGGTTCCATTATTAAATACAATGACAATGTCATCTTATAATGAATAAATTAAATTGAGGCTCCCCAAGCTATCTGGATGTGATCTCCTTATGCTCAGCACAGAAAGTATGCTAATATTTACTTAATCCATAACAACCAAACCCCACTTGCATAGGAGACATGATTACTGAGGATTTTAAAATATAATTTTCACAACCCAATGTGTTATGGCCACTTCAAGTTTGTTTTTGAGTATCATAAATGAGCACTTGTCCATCGATGTCTTTATCTGTATTTGAACAATGTCTTGAGAATTTGGGTATGGTTTTCTATTGCATTCCAGATGTTGACATTCTCAAAAATCACGACACTGTTATTGTGTACGGTATCAGTGGTCTAGAAAATCATGTGGTATTACATTAACTTAAAATACTTGATACACACAAGAAAAAAAATCGCATTCAACCTCAAACAAATGTTATAGAAATAAAAAAATAATATACCTATATACAATACACTAACATATTATAATAGAAAATTCCTACTTGTATGTTGCACAGGAAACCGGTATTAACATAATGAACAGCCATGAAACTTGACCTGTGCTCGTATTGTGATGTACTTTTCTCCTTATTTAATGCTATAGTAAGTACATATGGCTGGTGCTTGTTTTTTGGACATTTGCAAGAAAAAAATGTGCGCTTGAAAACCCTCAAAAGACATGTAACAATTTTATGTTATAATTAATGTCTTTTTCTTCTTAAACACACATATACTAATTTACAGAGGGTCTTAATATGAAACAATGCAGTCTTAATACAATTTCATCATATAGCTTTATAATCGACATATTGTTTTCCATTTCACACAAGCTCAACATAAATGAGACTGGACTAGAATCGGCTGTCCTCACTAAACAAAAAACTTGTCTGACCAGCCTAAATGAAGTGAGATGGTGGTGTAGTAGTGGAATATAAATGGGAATGAAACAAATGTGCAATGAGAAATACTCTTTAACATTGCAATGTCACTTTCCCTAATTGAAAGACTTATTGTATCAGACAAGAGCTCAAATTGATCCAGCTTCCCTAACATTGAGTGGCCAGTGACTTGCTGAAGATACAATAGTGGCAGTCCATAAAAAATCTGGTTTCCTTAATTTTTTCTATAGATAGCATGTTAATCTACCTAAAGTTCGTGGATTAAGCTAGGTTTTATATTTGTATTTTAATACTACCAAATTGACTAAATAGCCTAAGGATAAAACAACAAATACAATATGGCAATAGTATATAGGGTCTCTAAAATCCAAATTTTCAAAGTAAATACACAAAATAATATTAACACAACAGTACTTCCACACAAACTATATTCAAATGAGATCACAAATTTATTGTAAACAAATAATATAAATAATTTTGTAATATGCAGTACAAAATTTTAAAATAATATGAATGGCGAGTTATACTTTGTACAAAATAGAAGGTAGCTAGTTTGGCCTAACTCGTCAACAATGAAGTCATTAGAGATAGAGAAACTTATTCAAACAGACAATAGGGTTTTGGATTGTAACTTCTATGATCTATGTTATGAAACCAGCCAAGAATGCACCTGAAGTAAGTTAAGAACCATGTATAACCATAATCAGAAAGCCACACCAGGTCAAACCAGGTTCTTTCCATTTGAATACTTAACAATAGAGGCAAAGATGCAAAGGGGTATTTTCAATAACAAATAACAACATAGTCTGAGAAGTAGACTTTAATAAAAAAAACTATATATATATATATAATATATACAATACATGAAACTTTTAACTGACTCTCTATGCAGATGTTTTTGGAGATTTTTGCTGGAAAAAAAAGAAGAAAAAACAATTATTTTTAACTTGTTTCAGGTCAATTATGACATGTATGTGATATTTTTAAACATGTAGACACTAAGTTGTTACATTATTTATTTTTAAATTACCATGCAAACAGAAAAAAAAAGTTTCTGATGCCAATGATAAATTTCAAAACTAAAAGCATCTTAAAATGGACAAATTGGTATTGCAACCTATTCATTTTTTTTTCAAACTTATTAAGCAGGAATACATCTTCACTGGGAATTTCTTAACATGCTATTTACATTCCTAATAATCAATTTAATGGTGTCTGGTTAATGCAAAGAGGCCCATGACATTGTATAATAACACATTTTAAGCAAAGTTTTAAAAGAAAACTTAAATTTAAATCCTAATGATTTCCTAATAAGTGTCTGTGTGAACAGTGCCTGTGATGTTACATCATTACAAAGCCCATGTTTTTGTGCAATAATATTCTAAAATTTCTAGTAATTTTTTGAGCAGATTCTCAATATTATCCTTTGTAGTGCACATTTAATGTTTATTTTCATTATTTAAATTGCTACCACTACATAACTATACACATGTAATCTAATAAATCACCATTTAATGTGTTTGCTTTATTGTCATATAATGGATGGAATTAGGTTTTGTCAAACTCTCCAAATCAAACATACTTGGTTACTACCATAATTTAGCATAAGAAAAACTAATTTAAATAGAAAAACCAATGATGCTTATGCTTAGTACAACACAACTAGTAGACTTGTACCTTCTCTGCGGTAAAGGACAAGATTTATTTCAATTATTTTGCGCTGCAATTCCAGCCCACCAATAAAATGAAGGCCAGATTGCAGAAATAACTTTGTTAAGCGAAATGGCAATTAATGAAACCGCTGTCTAATTATATGTGTAGGCCTAGTGCACTCACTTACAATAAATTACATTTATGACAAGCCAGATATAATAGCAGGCTTAATAAATTTCCGTTAATAGTAATACGTAGGCCTACAACATACGATGTAAGTACTACAGAGTGCATAACGTGATTTTTAACTAAAGATAATAAATAACCCATACATTAGCATTCGTGTTCTACAGTCAACAACCATATATAGCTACAGTAAGTAGAAAACTCATTAGATGCTTTCGCAAATTTATTAAATCGCGAATATCCTGTTAATGCATCACATAAATTAAAAAATCAGACTGAAAACAGCGCACATATAAATATGGCACGGGAATGTTAAGCATACCGACAAAAAAAGACATTCCTTAAACTACAGCTTTACACATTTCGAAGATGCATAAAAGAATGTTTCTATACCGGTACTTGCTTAAGTGCGAAAGTAAAAACAAAAAAAAAGTAAACTAACATGAAATAAATAATGTTAAAACTTACAATTTATTCACCACATATAAAAATCCAAGTACCAAAATACTGCGCCAAAACAATAAATAATACACAAAGACAAAGATTTCTAAACTTCAGTGCCAACAAGCATGATGGGAAGTTTCAATATAATGTCTCAGATACATTTCAGAATCAACCACAATGTAATATTGCCAAACGAATCTTGCTGAAATGTATCTGAAACTTCATTTATAGACATGAGTACTATGTGTCCAATGAAATGTTTATGAAATATTCCAGAAACATGACAGATGAAATGTAATCTATTCGAAACATAGTAATGTTACTGCAATATCACAGACATGTTACTGAAACATTGTGTGCTGTATGGGCATGCAAACAGAAAAAAAAAGTTTCTGATGCCAATGATAAATTTCAAAACTGAAAGCATCTTAAAATGGACTAATTGGTATTGCAACCTATGCATTTTTTTCAAACTTATTAAGCAGGAATACTTCTTCACTGGGAATTTCTTAACATGCTATTTACATTCCTAATAATCAATTTAATGGTGTCTGGTTAATGCAAAGAGGCCCATGACATTGTATAATAACACATTTTAAGCAAAGTTTTAAAAGAAAACTTAAATTTAAATCCTAATGATTTCCTAATAAGTGTCTGTGTGAACAGTGCCTGTGATGTTACATCATTACAATTCAGCCCATGTTTTTGTGCAATAATACTCTAAAATTTCTAGTAATTTTTTGAGCATATTCTCAATATTATCCTTTGTAGTGCACATTTAATGTTTATTTTCATTATTTGAATTGCTACCACTACATAACTATACACATGTAATCTAATAAATCATCATTTAATGTGTTTCCTTTATTGTCATATAATGGATGGAATTAGGTTTTGTCAAACTCTCCAAATCAAACATACCTACTTGGTTACTACCATAATTTAGCATAAGAAAAACTAATTTAAATAGAAAAACCAATGATGCTTATGCTTAGTACAACACAACTCGAAGACTTGTACCTTCTCTGCGGTAAAGGACAAGATTTATTTCAATTATTTTGCGCTGCAATTCCAACCCACCAATAAAATGAAGGCCAGATTGCAGAAATAACTTTGTTAAGCGAAATGGCAATTAATGAAACCGCTGTCTAATTATATGTGTAGGCCTAGTGCACTCACTTACAATAAATTACATTTATGACAAGCCAGATATAATAGCAGGCTTTATTAAATTTCCGTTAATACTAATACGTAGGCCTACAACATACGATGTAAGTACTACAGAGTGCAGAACATAACATAATAAAAATAATTACTTAACCAGTAGAATTGTAAATTATTTCAAATAAAACACTTCAATATTTATATTAAAATAAACACAACATAATTAATTTATGTGTTGTGCACAGTAAATAATCATTAATTATACCCTTAACTACATATTATAGGTTATGAAATATATTTACTTAAGTATATTATAAAAGCCCGAAGGTGATAACTGAATAAAATAAATGCTATTAAAACCAAAATATTTAGGAACCTATAAGCCTATATTTGTGTGATTTTTAACTAAAGATAATAAATAACCCATACATTAGCATTCGTGTTCTACAGTCAACGACCATATATAGCTACAGTAAGTAGAAAACTTGTTAGATGCTTTCGCAATTTTATTAAATCGGGAATATCCTGTTAATGCATCACATAAATTAAAAAATCAGACTGAAAACAGCGCACATATAAATATGGCACGGGAATGTTAAGCATACCGACAAAAAAAGACATTCCTTAACCTACAGCTTTACACATTTCGAAGACGCATAAAAGAATGTTTCTATACCGGTACTTGCTTAAGTGCGAAAGTAAAAACAAAAAAAAAGTAAACTAACATGAAATAGATAATGTTAAAACTTACAATTTATTCACCACATATAAAAATCCAAGTACCAAAATACTGCGCCAAAACAAGAAATAATACACAAAGAAAAAGATTTCTAAACTTCAGTGCCAACAAGCATGATGGGAAGTTTCAATATAATGTCTCAGATACATTTCAGAATCAACCACAATGTAATATTGCCAAACGAATCTTGCTGAAATGTATCTGAAACTTCATTTATAGACATGAGTACTATGTTTACAATGAAATGTTTATGAAATATTCCAGAAACATGACAGATGAAATGTAATCTATTCGAAACATAGTAATGTTACTGCAATATCACAGACATGTTACTGAAACATTGTGTGCTGTATGGGCTATATTTGAATATAACCTAGTTAAAAAAGCCCGCGTTCCTTGACCCAAAATTTGTTTTTGATTCTAAATACTGTCATTTCCCATACAGCACAGTGACGTAGAAAAAACGTGAAATATATGTTGTTTAGGAAACCTGCTGACGTTAAATCATCATCTATTACACGTATATTCAACGTTTTATCAATGTAGAAAGAACATCGAAATGTCCGCGACAGGCGACGTCGCCAGATGGACGTTAATTCTACGTCGATCGGAGGACGTGGATACCACGTCGGTTTGGCAACGTTGATGAAATGTCTATCGGAAGTCGTAGAATCTACGTGGCCATGTGGACGTGAATTCAATATCAGTTGGTGGAGGTTGATTGTACGTTTGGTTGAGGCTGTGGATACCACGTCGGCTAGGCGACGTTGATGTTATGTCTATCGGAAGTCATAGAATCTACGTGGCCATGGGAACATGGATTCAATATCAGTTGGTAGAGTTTGATTCTATGGGTATGTACAAACATACCAATTTTCTCAGGAAAAAACTATTTTTCTTCCTGCCAGTGATATTCTCTACATTGAGGCATGAAAATTGGTTAAAAAGCACATATTGTAAGTGTTCTTACAGTGCCTAAGAATGACATATCAAAGTTGATACTCATTTAAAATAGTTATACACTGATTTTAACCCCCCCCCCCCCAAACACAATACAGTTGCATTTAATTACATTTTCCATATTTAGTCAGCTTTAAGCATCAGTAATTGCAAAATGTGTGTTTTTTTTTATTAAATACCATTTCAATTAAATTGGCAAATGTCAAAAAAAATGTTTCACACTACAACTTAAAGTATTAGTACACTCCATGACACAAATTAACTGAAAACATTGGGTGCTAAGTAACCTTAAGAAGTGTGAAGAGAATGTAACATGATAATTAAATATTTTCACAAATATATTTTCATTTTTTTTTTTTTTTACAAATTACAACTCAAAATCACTTAAAACTGCTTATAGGCAGAAAAAAATTACAAGTGGATATTATTTACATAGTATTCAAAGCAGTTGAAAACAAATTAATATCATTCAAAATATCAAAAATTGGCAGCATGTTGACATTTAACAATTTTTCTAACGACACGTATTTGAGGGTACAAGCCCAAGCCATAATTTTTAAATAATATTTGAACGACCGGTTTCCCAGTTAATAAGTACCCTGAACTTATAATGATGAATGGTGGCCCATATAGTAGTGTGTAATAGCCGGTACTGGATCAGGGTTCAGGGTGTGGATTGAGATTGTCGGTCCGCCATCTTGGATTTGTGACGTCACAGCGGCCATATTGGATTGTGACGTCACGGCGGCCATCTTGGATTGTGACGTCACGGCGGCCATCTTGGATGTGTGTAACGGGACACAGTGCAACGGGGCACATCGTAACAGGACACAGCGTAACGGGACACCGCGTAACGGGTCACAACGTAACGGGACAAGTAGATCACGGCAGCCATCTTGGATCCGCCATCTGTAAATCGAGCGCCCCACTCATTATGATGGAATTTTCGTCTCCGTCGCCATATTGATTTTTTTTCTGTTCCGCTGGAGGCAGCCATCTTGGATACCGTCGACTTTTTTTCTGTTGTTTGTTCCTAGATAGCGCCAGCGTCGCTCTTTATTTTTTCTGTTCCACTGGAGGCCGCCATCTTGGATACCATTGATTTTGTTTATGTTGTTTGTTCCTAGATAGCACCAGCATCGCTCTTGATTTTTTTTTGTTCCGCCGCAGGCCGCCATCTTGGATACCGTCGACTTTGTTTCTGTCGTTTGTTCCGAGAGAGCGCCAGCGTCGCTCTGTCTCATCACATAAGGTCGATGTTCCATTCCCTACCATAGCTATTATGAACCTTATAGACATTTTAAATTTAATTTTTTATGAAAAATATATTGGAAACGCTGTGATTCGAACCATCGCAGCTCTGATCTCTAGGTTGGAAAACATACGCCTTTAACCGCTCGGCCATCGAGACATTTACCAGACCGAAGATTAAATAAGGTATATATAAAAATAACATGCATATTAGGACTTGTAATTTTTTAAATTTAAAGTAATAATAGCACCACCTGTTCGAGACAGACCCACCATCTTTTCATTTGACCGCCATCTTGAAAATCTGTAATTTTTATGCTAGAGATGCGGGAAAAAGTTCAAAATTCATTAAATAAATTGACAATAAATATAATGATTGATTATATCGATTCCCGTCCTTGGTTCGAAACCGGTGAGGGCAAAAAATAAAAAAAAATCAGATCCTTCCTCCACAGAAGCCACCTACAGACCGATCTACCGTCACCAATACCAAGGTTCATATATCGTCAGCTGATATGACGTCATGTCCGCCATCTTGTCTTCATACGCTGGAGACCACCATCTTGTTTTCGTCTGCTAGAGTGTGTCGATACCATGTTAGTATAATTATCTGGTCACCACACTTTTGTCCTCAACTGTTGACCTTGACCTTTGACCTTGACCTTGAAATATGACCTTGACCTTGAAATATGACCTTGACCTTGAAATATGACCTTGACCTTGAAATTTGACATTGACCTTGAAATTTGACCTTGAACTTTGGCCTTGACCTTGAACTTTGGCCTTGGCCTTGAACTTTGACCTTGACCTTGAAATATGACCTTGACCTTGAAATTTGACCTTGACATTGAAATTTGACCTTGACCTTGAACATTGACCTTGAATTTTGACCTTGACCTTGAATTTTGACCTTGACCTTGAACATTTACCTTGACCTTGAAATTTGACCTTGACCTTGAAATTTGACCTTGACCTTGAAATTGACCTTGACTTTGAAATTTGACCTAGACTTTGAAATTTGACCTTCACCTTGAAATTTGACCTTGACTTTGAAGTTTGACTTTGTCCTTGTCGACCATCATGGACCCGACATTTAATGTTCAGTAGATGCTACCAGGAGCTACCACCTGCTGGAGTACGTCATCTTGTGTGTGTACTCATATTAAAGAGTAAATTTCCATCTGGATAATTTCATTCTAACCCGCTACAGTGCAGTAAACATTTATTACCGAGGTGCCCCCCGCCATTTTGAAATTCGGACGCCATCTTGAAATCATGTAATAATGTAGCTAGAAAAGCGGGAAAAAATCCAAAATTCATCAAAAAAAATCACTCATAATTTACATATCGATTCGATCCGCTCCAGTCCTTGGTTCGATCCTCGATCGTTGCAATAATGTTTAATTTTATGAAAAAAATAATAACTTCAATAAGCCACGTTCAACATTCTTAAAGAGACTTTAAAACCTCTACTACCATCATCCTATAAGCCATCAAGACCACCATATTGAAAATTCGTAATAATTAAACTAAAAATTCAGGAAAAAGTTAAAAATTCATTAAATAAATTTGCAAACAATATACTGATTAATTAGGTCGTCTAAGGTCCTTGGCACGATCCTGGACGAAGCTAAAATAAATTTAATTTAAATACCAGAAAAGCGTAAGGTTCGTGAAAAAAAAACACCACAAAGTCGTTTACAAACATAATATTTATTACACAATTTCTATCCTACTACAGAATCACTTGCGAAAGCCAGCAAACTTATAAACATTTAGCTTTGCATAGACGTGCAACGACTACTTCTTAGCTCCAAATGCTCCAGCAGCTCCAAATGCTCCAACAGCCTCCAAATGCTCCAACAGCCTGCAAATGGCTCCAACAGCTCCTAATGCCCCAACTACCTTTTCTTTCAACAGCTCCAATGATATTGGGCCACAATGCTACGAGTCTAAGAGACTACGAGGCTACAAGGCTACGAGTCTAAAAGGATCTAGCTGGTTCCGAGTTAAACATGGCTGAGAGACTGCATGACTAAAAGACCGCATGGCTACGAAACTAAATGTCTATGAAGCTACATGGATACAAATCTACTCGGCTCCAACACGCAATGTACACACAGTACACACAGGAAAACGAAAAGTACACACAGGAAAACGAAAAGTACAAACAGGAAAACGAAATGTACAAACAGGAAAACGAAATGTACAAACAGGAAAACGAAATGTACACACAGGAAAACGAAATGTACAAACAGGAAAACGAAATGTACAAACAGGAAAACGAAATGTACAAACAGGAAAACGAAATGTACAAACAGGAAAACGAAATGTACAAACAGGAAAACGAAATGTACAAACAGGAAAACGAAATGTACAAACAGGAAAACGAAATGTACACACAGGAAAACGGAATGTACACACAGGAAATCGGAACGTTCACACAGTACACACAGGAAACGGAATGATCACACATACAGTAGCGGAAACACAGGCTTATTTGGAAATCAGGATACACGAAATAAATCATACTTTTTTTAAATATAAATAATTCATTTTATTTTTCATTAGTACACACATGACAGTTAATCAAATGATTATTGTATGTAGCCAGCGTTCCGAAGTTCTTACAGTATGGGCGATACTTCCACGATATGCAAGTAGTTTCCTCTACGAACAGATGCCACCATCAGTCTTAGCCGGTCAACCAATATTTTTGGATCTTTCCATGATGTGGAATCAATCTCTTCTGCCACCATCTTCATTGCTTGTTTATTATAAATATTATGATCTCTGGTGTCTTCCGTTTTAACACCATCCTCAGGGTTACTTTCATCATCTAGCCAGCGATCATCACAAGCTTGATCAGATTTATTTATTATAACACGACGTTTCCATCGCTTCGGTCTCAGGACACCACCACATTCTTCGATCTTGTCAGCTTTAGGTTCTGCATCACAGTCTATGCCTTTGTAAACAGCCTCAGAGTCACTGTAGCAATCACCGTAGAAGACAACGTCTTCACCCAGATTACTGCAAGAACTCAATATCGTTGATGTCGAAGTGTCTTCATCGCCTGTATGCTTCCTTTTCAGGAGTCCACCATTTATACAAAGTATGGAGGATCTGCTAAATATAGGCTTGAATGTATTCTCACTTTTCACAGTGTTGATACCTTCATTAGTTTCAGTCTTCCCGATACCATCAACATCCTTCAATATTTGTTTCTCGTCACGATCGGTGTGCTAAGGCTTCCATCTTTTCTATATTCATAATATTATTTGTCTTTAAATCTCCGCGTCCGTGTCACTATCACAGATGTAAATCATCATCATAGCTGTCATCAATATTGTCATGAGCTGCATCAATATAACTCATTTTATGATATCGTTTCCACATTTCAGTTGTCAGTGATTTACCACAATCTATGATCTTGTGAGCTCCATTCTCATTTTCTGTAAAAGCCTATGAGTCCAGTTTTATTATTTAATCCTTCAACCCATCATCACAAACTCAATTAAATAATTGTAGTATATATAAAAAAAATCATCAAAGTTCCTTTCATTTAATCTTGGAAACCGTATCATCCTTTCCACCTATAGTAGGTATAGTTTCTTGAGCCCAAGAGTCTTTCATTATATATACCATGCAGTGTTCTTCAAGAGATGTAGTATACCACCATTTCTACATACAAATTCATCCTATCATTAATTTGTTTACACATTAGAAAAACCTTCACGCTATTTTTACGTGTTTTATTAAATTACCACTTCGACTAAAATAATTACCACACATAGTAAATTCTACAAAGGACACTTTTTCCAAGACATTTTAACCATAATCTGTCTGAAAACAGCCATGTCCCATCTATATCACAAAGTAAACGAGGGTTAGTGGAGATAGGTCAAACAAGTGCTAGTCACTCATAGGGTAAGAACCATGTGTTCGATACCTATCTCAGTCAATGTAGCATCTATGTATTTTTATTACCTCATGTAGAAAAATATGTTCCAATGCATACGAATTTAAACTTATTCACGTACGACTAGTCAAAAGTACATAAATTCAAGCACGCCAACCGCAAAAAAAATATTCTCATTGATAGAGGCAGAGACTTCTCGATCGAGACACGCCTACCATCACCTGCAAATGAACATTGACCCCTCGCGCGGGAATTGCAAGCTTGCAGAATGCTGCGACACTCATATGTTTTGCTCAAGACATGCATACATCTCATCACTAGCCTTCCAACTCAGTACACGTAAAACTCCAGTGAAATCATAATCCAGCATACGTAAAGTACTTGCTGGAACCACTTCAAAGTATACATCACCGAACCAGAGCAGAAAATCAGCCTACGAATGTATATCTTGCTACCTACAAAAATAAATGTGTAGCACATATACGAGAGGAGTCGAACTTTACATACCATACTCAATACTCTGATAATTATAAGCGGCAAAATATTTTAAATCATGACCCCGGCTAGTATACATTTTTTTCGTGGACCCTAAATTCATGTTAGTAATCAGTACGAATGTGTGAGTAATTCGGACGAATAATCGCTTACCAAGTATCCAGAATCATACTGTTACAGCCCAGCCAGTGCACCAGATTACTTCGAAGTGTACGCAATTGATTAACATTATTCAATTTTTTAATATCACCTCCGTAGTGTACACCAATATATGACAGGTTACGATTTAAGACCATAGATTTCCCACAAGTATGTTATGTTTATTTCGGGAAGAGTAATAAATTATTATTTTAGAAATAATAAATCAAGTTCCTATCAGATTTGCTCTAATGTTACGGCATTACCTGTACCTGCACTTTACCAAAACATCTCCCATAAAAATCTTAAGAATGCAGATGGCATACTCAGACTGAAATAATTTTAGCAAAAGAAAAACTGTCTTCAGCATTATTGGTAAACAAAATAATACTCACAAACAAGACAAAACGGACATTACAAATCCGACCTAAATTACGTGCCACATGTAGTTTATTACATTAAGATAAACGATGTAGGTTAAGAAAAATTAATAAAAAAATTCTTTAATTCAATAATTTATTTTAAATTGTACATGCATACACAATAAAATCTGACACTGTATGTATATATATCGTATACATTTTCTCAGTCCTTGCAACATTCATTTCTATTAAAATAAATTATTATATTTCGTTTTAAGAGTGACAAAATACAACTAATTCATACAGATCACGATACATCAGATCAGGAGTGTAACACCTTAGAGGACCAGAGATGATGCTAGAAACCCATCTTTACAAAATTTATAATGTTTTTTCAAGTACAATTTTCGTGTAACCTGTACACCGCACTTCTCACACAGAAATTTTACACGGTCAAGATTTCTTCTGCATCCATGCTTTTCATGGATGCGTGTACTTCGTAGTCGCTCAAATCGTTTACCACAGTAGCGGCACTGATACAGATATTCATCGCAATTATCATCGCTTCCTCGATGTTCAACTTGCAAATGAACTTTGCTTTTACAATGCCTAATCAAATTACTTTTGTTTGTGAAATGTACACCACATGGGTCACACGGAAATGTCACACGATTAGCGTTTCTTCTACAGACATGATTTTCATGTCTTCTTGCATGTTGACGGTATTTAAAACTTTTGTCACAGTAACAGCACCGATGTTCGTTAGTCGTTCTTGAATCACCAGTCATTGAAGTTTCCATCGAGGACGAAACGAAGTTCGTAGAGTTTTCCTGTGTAGCCAGCACCACCGGCATTAAAGTCTCTCCTGCTGACGGTATCACGACTGTTGAAGTTTCCTCTTGTGATGACGTCGTCGTCGTTGCCGACGGGATCTGCACCTTCTCCGCCATAGCTGACGTCAGGGTTCCCGTAGTCGATGGTACAACATCCATCAAGTTCGTCGTTTTAGATGGTAAAGATACCATCGAGTTCACAAGAACAGGTAATTACGCGTCTTATGCACCAGAAGAATCAAACCAGGTGATCCTTATACCGTCGTCATCGCCAGTAACAAACTGAGCGACTAGCTGTCTAGGACTCGCTTATATACATGCACCGGTTGGAATAATACGCTAGTCAAATCAAGAACCATTTACTATAATACTCGAGTCAATACATCATCCAATGTTATTACTAAAAAAAATTAGGAATTTCAAGAAATAAAAGTTTAAATTATATATTGAAACAACTAATCTCTCATCCTACATACACGGTTCATTTAGACTTACTAGAAGGATTAAGAGTCTCTGAACAATGGAACTTTCAGAAACCAAACATAGTTTCAACTACTCAAATTTAAATTTTATTATGTACAGCTACACATAACCTCCAACTGACTCCAAATGTCTACAACACATTTCTAAAATAATTTATACGATACCGGGCTAGGTCCAAAGTCAATTATTTTTGTACCTCTCATCTACAGTTCAGGAGTCCTTCAGTGTTGATATAGCTACAGACAAGACATGTCCAGTACCATACATCTTCAAAGCCTTCAGAGTCGATCCTTGTTAAGCCTTATGACAAAAGTCTCCGAAACAAGAGTCCTACTCTATAAGTTTACTATACACTTTTATGCTTTTCATAGCACACATCGATAAATATCTTCGTAAATAACCCAACATATTATCAGACCACTAGCATTCGATTTATGCACATACAGTAGGACACCAACATATCCATCAACACAAGTCCAATCTACATTAAGCTCCTCACTTATTTTCATCAGTCTACACTCAGCACACAAAAACTAAATGAAGTCAATTAACAACCTAGTATTTATATACATCCAGTCATTTAACAGCATACCGATGGCTAGTTAAATAATATTGACAGTGATCATGTTAGCTAAGTTTAAATTTATATAGGACCAGGGACCCTTTGAACCTTCAGAACCGAGCTACACATACTCAGTGCTGGATGCAAGTTAATACTACACTCATTTGCCATCACTCATTTTCCATAATCGACTCTCTATTCGACACCCATTTTACATTATCGAAACACATTTTCCATCATCGACACACAATTCAACACTCATTTTCCATCACCGACACACAATTCAACACTCATTTTCCATCATCGAAACTCAATTCGTCACTCATTTTCCGTCATCGACACTCAATTCAACACTCATTTTCCGTCATCGACACTCAATTCAACACTCATTTTCCGTCATCGACACTCAATTCTACATACTCTTTCCTTCTTCAACACTCATTTTCCTTCATCTACATAAAATAAAATGTAAACTTTCCAACACCCACACACACACACACATAGATATTAAAATAGTCATCCGCAACTCAATTCTTTAATGTAGAAAACACATGAACTTTATTAGGACATGAATAACGACACATTTTAATATCAATTTTTAAAATTATATTTATATCAAAAATACAAAAGTATAAAATTTCATCAGTCAATACACATTACTAACTTATTATATATACCCTGAAATTCTAAGTTCATCAAGAATAGTCCACGTTTGTTTGATAACTGATACAATTTCGTCATCTTGCGAAACAAGTAAAAGTCGCAACCTGTTCGTTAACACGTTCGGGTCTTTCCACGATATATAATCAATTTTACTTGATGCCACCATCTTCTTCGAATGTTTGCTGAACATATTCTGAAAATCTTTGTAATAATGATTATGATAATTTGTATCATCATCATCGGTGCTGTTCACATCTTTATCAAACACACTGACATCTTCATCTTGCATATCCCAGTATTTCGAATTTTTTAACATTGGAGTACCATCCTTGGTATCAAGCTTACTTGCTAATTTTCCAAAAAAATATTCCAAAGTCCGTAGAAGTCTACTATAAGACGACTTGTCACTTTTTCTGGAGATGTTACTTTCATTATCTTCTACCTTACTGATATCTTCAACAGCAGTTAAGCTATTTCCTTCCTCAAGACCTGGAGATATTTTAACACAATCGCTTTTAAGACTAGGTAGATAAATTTCATTGTAAGACATACTGTCCCCGAGCATAGCGTCTCCATCTACGTACTTTATCTCCTGCGCGAGCTTGGCTTTACAAGTTTTATCGTGTCTTTTTTAATTCTCTCTTCGTGTCAACCGTCTTCCACACTTGCCACAATTTAATATTTGACGGTATGGGCTTTTAACACATTCGTTCTTTTCATGTCTACGAGCATTATAGATGTTATCAAAGTATTTGCTACAGTATGTACAATGTCCTCCAGATCGAGATCGATATTTGTGTATCGTACCTTCACTAGTCTGTACGTACTCCATAATGGTTGAATAGCAACTAAAGGTATTTTTTAGGTACTTCGTATTTTCATGTATGAACATTCATCAATTATTTACGAAAAAAGATTTTTTTTTCTCATTTTGAAGAAAAAATCATGTTCCATGTAGTTTTACTACCCACCTTCATATTTCCTCATATGTTATGTTGTAAAAGCAACCAAAGTTGGTTGTAGGTTATGGAATGCTCACTCACGATCTCTTGAAAAAGGTGTACCTCCCTAGATCTCAAGAGGAAGAACATTGACCTTATTTAAAAATTAGTGAATAATATCATGGTCTAGCAAGAATCACAAGATAATCTATTCTCATATTAGCAACCATCATGTATCAGTTGTCTGTATAAGCAGTCAATGTTTTGTGTGGGATGCAGGATGCTCCCTTACGATCGCAACAGAAGGAGGGCTTCGCTAGAACACAAGGGGAAGGGAAATCTTCGTGTGTGATAGCGTTTCTCAGTTTTTTCATGACGTAGTAATCGTCTGATTAATGAACTTTTGTTTTTGCCTGATTTCCACCTGTTAAAATTCTTTTTTAAGTGTTGATTTGATAATATGACTTCGGAAATTTATACGAAACTCTGAATAAAATTACCTGTCTTAGACACCAAGAACAATACAGTTTGTCCTTCATGTTAATGCTTATCAGCTGTCTCAAATCATATTATTTGTCTGAGTAAGGTTATTATTTTTTAAATCCACCTGATAAAAACATTGTAAGTGGTGATTTATTGACAGAATTTCACTAATTAAATGTAACTCTGAATAGAAATGACATGACTCATTAAGTGAAAAATTCTTCATGCAGAGATAGATTTCTCACAAATAATCAGGAGTACTCGGAGAAAACCATCAGATGTCTAGCCAGGAATAATCAGAAACACTTGGAGAAAGCCATCAATATATTAACAAGAATAATCAGAAGCACTCGGAGAAAACCATAAGATGTCTAGTCAGGTATAATCTGGAGCACACGGAGAAAACCACCATAATATTGTCAAGAATAATCGGAAGCACACGGAGAAAAACACCATAATATTGACAAGAATAATCGGAAGCACACGGAGAAAACCGCCACAAGTTTTCTTTCATATCATAAAATTTCAGGAAAAAATAATAATAAATAAAAATTAATTAATAAAAAATTAAAAATAAAATACAAAAAATACATAAACAGATTCTGCTAGCTTGTGAACTTCTCATTGTTGAGCAAAGATATAGTTCTAGTACAAGCCAGGATTTTATGTATTTTTTGTATTTTATTTTTAATTTTTTATTAATTAATTTTTATTTATTATTTTTTTTTCCTGAAATTTTATGATATGAAAGAAAACTTGTGGCGGTTTTCTCCGTGTGCTTCCGATTATTCTTGTCAATATTATGGTGTTTTTCTCCGTGTGCTTCCGATTATTCTTGACAATATTATGGTGGTTTTCTCCGTGTGCTCCAGATTATACCTGACTAGACATCTTATGGTTTTCTCCGAGTGCTTCTGATTATTCTTGTTAATATATTGATGGCTTTCTCCAAGTGTTTCTGATTATTCCTGGCTAGACATCTGATGGTTTTCTCCGAGTGCTCCTGATTATTTGTGAGAAATCTATCTCTGCATGAAGAATTTTTTACTTAATGAGTCATGTCATTTCTATTCAGAGTTACATTTAATTAGTGAAATTCTGTCAATAAATCACCACTTACAATATTTTTATCAGGTGGATTTAAAAAATAATAACCTTACTCAGACAAATAATATGCTTTGAGACAGCTGATAAGCATTAACATGAAGGACAAACTGTATTGTTCTTGGTGTCTAAGACAGGTAATTTTATTCAGAGTTTCGTATAAATTTCCGAAGTCATATTATCAAATCAACACTTAAAAAAGAATTTTAACAGGTGGAAATCAGGCAAAAACAAAAGTTCATTAATCAGACGATTACTACGTCATGAAAAAACTGAGAAACGCTATCACACACGAAGATTTCCCTTCCCCTTGTGTTCTAGCGAAGCCCTCCTTCTGTTGCGATCGTAAGGGAGCATCCTGCATCCCACACAAAACATTGACTGCTTATACAGACAACTGATACATGATGGTTGCTAATATGAGAATAGATTATCTTGTGATTCTTGCTAGACCATGATATTATTCACTAATTTTTAAATAAGGTCAATGTTCTTCCTCTTGAGATCTAGGGAGGTACACCTTTTTCAAGAGATCGTGAGTGAGCATTCCATAACCTACAACCAACTTTGGTTGCTTTTACAACATAACATATGAGGAAATATGAAGGTGGGTAGTAAAACTACATGGAACATGATTTTTTCTTCAAAATGAGAAAAAAAAATCTTTTTTCGTAAATAATTGATGAATGTTCATACATGAAAATACGAAGTACCTAAAAAATACCTTTAGTTGCTATTCAACCATTATGGAGTACGTACAGACTAGTGAAGGTACGATACACAAATATCGATCTCGATCTGGAGGACATTGTACATACTGTAGCAAATACTTTGATAACATCTATAATGCTCGTAGACATGAAAAGAACGAATGTGTTAAAAGCCCATACCGTCAAATACTAAATTGTGGCAAGTGTGGAAGACGGTTGACACGAAGAGAGAATTAAAAAAGACACGATAAAACTTGTAAAGCCAAGCTCGCGCAGGAGATAAAGTACGTAGATGGAGACGCTATGCTCGGGGACAGTATGTCTTACAATGAAATTTATCTACCTAGTCTTAAAAGCGATTGTGTTAAAATATCTCCAGGTCTTGAGGAAGGAAATAGCTTAACTGGTGTTGAAGATATAAGTAAGGTAGAAGATAATGAAAGTAACATCTCCAGAAAAAGTGACAAGTCGTCTTATAGTAGACTTCTACGGACTTTGGAATATTTTTTTGGAAAATTAGCAAGTAAGCTTGATACCAAGGATGGTACTCCAATGTTAAAAAATTCGAAATACTGGGATATGCAAGATGAAGATGTCAATGTGTTTGATAAAGATGTGAACAGCACCGATGATGATGATACAAATTATCATAATCATTATTACAACGATTTTCAGAATATGTTCAGCAAACATTCGAAGAAGATGGTGGCATTAAGTGAAATTGATTATATATCGTGGAAAGACCCGAACGTGTTAACGAACAGGTTGCGACTTTTACTTGTTTCGCAAGATGACGAAATTGTATCAGTTATCAAAGAAACGTGGACTATTCTTGATGAACTTAGAATTTCAGGGTATATATAATAAGTTAGTAATGTGTATTGACTGATGAAATTTTTTACTTTTGTATTTTTGATATAAATATAATTTTAAAAATTGATATAAAAATGTGTCGTTATTCATGTCCTAATAAAGTTCATGTGTATTCTACATTAAAGAATTGAGTTGCGGATGACTATTTTAATATCTATGTGTGTGTGTGTGGGTGTTGGAAAGTTTACATTTTATTTTATGTAGATGAAGGAAAATGAGTGTTGAAGAAGGAAAGAGTATGTAGAATTGAGTGTCGATGACGGAAAATGAGTGTTGAATTGAGTGTCGATGACGGAAAATGAGTGACGAATTGAGTTTCGATGATGGAAAATGAGTGTTGAATTGTGTGTCGGTGATGGAAAATGAGTGTTGAATTGTGTGTCGATGATGGAAAATGTGTTTCGATTATGTAAAATGGGTGTCGAATAGAGAGTCGATTATGGAAAATGAGTGATGGCAAATGAGTGTAGTATTAACTTGCATCCAGCACTGAGTATGTGTAGCTCGGTTCTGAAGGTTCAATGGGTCCCTGGTCCTATATAAATTTAAACTTAGCTAACATGATCACTGTCAATATTATTTAACTAGCCATCGGTATGCTGTTAAATGACTGGATGTATATAAATACTAGGTTGTTAATTGACTTCATTTAGTTTTTGTGTGCTGAGTGTAGACTGATGAAAATAAGTGAGGAGCTTAATGTAGATTGGACTTGTGTTGATGGATATGTTGGTGTCCTACTGTATGTGCATAAATCGAATGCTAGTGGTCTGATAATATGTTGGGTTATTTACGAAGATATTTATCGATGTGTGCTATGAAAAGCATAAAAGTGTATAGTAAACTTATAGAGTAGGACTCTTGTTTCGGAGACTTTTGTCATAAGGCTTAACAAGGATCGACTCTGAAGGCTTTGAAGATGTATGGTACTGGACATGTCTTGTCTGTAGCTATATCAACACTGAAGGACTCCTGAACTGTAGATGAGAGGTACAAAAATAATTGACTTTGGACCTAGCCCGGTATCGTATAAATTATTTTAGAAATGTGTTGTAGACATTTGGAGTCAGTTGGAGGTTATGTGTAGCTGTACATAATAAAATTTAAATTTGAGTAGTTGAAACTATGTTTGGTTTCTGAAAGTTCCATTGTTCAGAGACTCTTAATCCTTCTAGTAAGTCTAAATGAACCGTGTATGTAGGATGAGAGATTAGTTGTTTCAATATATAATTTAAACTTTTATTTCTTGAAATTCCTAATTTTTTTTAGTAATAACATTGGATGATGTATTGACTCGAGTATTATAGTAAATGGTTCTTGATTTGACTAGCGTATTATTCCAACCGGTGCATGTATATAAGCGAGTCCTAGACAGCTAGTCGCTCAGTTTGTTACTGGCGATGACGACGGTATAAGGATCACCTGGTTTGATTCTTCTGGTGCATAAGACGCGTAATTACCTGTTCTTGTGAACTCGATGGTATCTTTACCATCTAAAACGACGAACTTGATGGATGTTGTACCATCGACTACGGGAACCCTGACGTCAGCTATGGCGGAGAAGGTGCAGATCCCGTCGGCAACGACGACGACGTCATCACAAGAGGAAACTTCAACAGTCGTGATACCGTCAGCAGGAGAGACTTTAATGCCGGTGGTGCTGGCTACACAGGAAAACTCTACGAACTTCGTTTCGTCCTCGATGGAAACTTCAATGACTGGTGATTCAAGAACGACTAACGAACATCGGTGCTGTTACTGTGACAAAAGTTTTAAATACCGTCAACATGCAAGAAGACATGAAAATCATGTCTGTAGAAGAAACGCTAATCGTGTGACATTTCCGTGTGACCCATGTGGTGTACATTTCACAAACAAAAGTAATTTGATTAGGCATTGTAAAAGCAAAGTTCATTTGCAAGTTGAACATCGAGGAAGCGATGATAATTGCGATGAATATCTGTATCAGTGCCGCTACTGTGGTAAACGATTTGAGCGACTACGAAGTACACGCATCCATGAAAAGCATGGATGCAGAAGAAATCTTGACCGTGTAAAATTTCTGTGTGAGAAGTGCGGTGTACAGGTTACACGAAAATTGTACTTGAAAAAACATTATAAATTTTGTAAAGATGGGTTTCTAGCATCATCTCTGGTCCTCTAAGGTGTTACACTCCTGATCTGATGTATCGTGATCTGTATGAATTAGTTGTATTTTGTCACTCTTAAAACGAAATATAATAATTTATTTTAATAGAAATGAATGTTGCAAGGACTGAGAAAATGTATACGATATATATACATACAGTGTCAGATTTTATTGTGTATGCATGTACAATTTAAAATAAATTATTGAATTAAAGAATTTTTTTATTAATTTTTCTTAACCTACATCGTTTATCTTAATGTAATAAACTACATGTGGCACGTAATTTAGGTCGGATTTGTAATGTCCGTTTTGTCTTGTTTGTGAGTATTATTTTGTTTACCAATAATGCTGAAGACAGTTTTTTTTTTGCTAAAATTATTTCAGTCTGAGTATGCCATCTGCATTCTTAAGATTTTTATGGGAGATGTTTTGGTAAAGTGCAGGTACAGGTAATGCCGTAACATTAGAGCAAATCTGATAGGAACTTGATTTATTATTTCTAAAATAATAATTTATTACTCTTCCCGAAATAAACATAACATACTTGTGGGAAATCTATGGTCTTAAATCGTAACCTGTCATATATTGGTGTACACTACGGAGGTGATATTAAAAAATTGAATAATGTTAATCAATTGCGTACACTTCGAAGTAATTTGGTGCACTGGCTGGGCTGTAACAGTAAGATTCTGGATACTTGGTAAGCGATTATTCGTCCGAATTACTCACACATTCGTACTGATTACTAACATGAATTTAGGGTTCACGAAAAAAATGTATACTAGCCGGGGTCATGATTTAAAATATTTTGCCGCTTATAATTATCAGAGTATTGAGTATGGTATGTAAAGTTCGACTCCTCTCGTATATGTGCTACACATTTATTTTTGTAGGTAGCAAGATATACATTCGTAGGCTGATTTTCTGCTCTGGTTCGGTGATGTATACTTTGAAGTGGTTCCAGCAAGTACTTTACGTATGCTGGATTATGATTTCACTGGAGTTTTACGTGTACTGAGTTGGAAGGCTAGTGATGAGATGTATGCATGTCTTGAGCAAAACATATGAGTGTCGCAGCATTCTGCAAGCTTGCAATTCCCGCGCGAGGGGTCAATGTTCATTTGCAGGTGATGGTAGGCGTGTCTCGATCGAGAAGTTTCTGCCTCTATCAATGAGAATATTTTTTTTGCGGTTGGCGTGCTTGAATTTATGTACTTTTGACTAGTCGTACGTGAATAAGTTTAAATTCGTATGCATTGGAACATATTTTTCTACATGAGGTAATAAAAATACATAGATGCTACATTGACTGAGATAGGTATCGAACACATGGTTCTTACCCTATGAGTGACTAGCACTTGTTTGACCTATCTCCACTAACCCTCGTTTACTTTGTGATATAGATGGGACATGGCTGTTTTCAGACAGATTATGGTTAAAATGTCTTGGAAAAAGTGTCCTTTGTAGAATTTACTATGTGTGGTAATTATTTTAGTCGAAGTGGTAATTTAATAAAACACGTAAAAATAGCGTGAAGGTTTTTCTAATGTGTAAACAAATTAATGATAGGATGAATTTGTATGTAGAAATGGTGGTATACTACATCTCTTGAAGAACACTGCATGGTATATATAATGAAAGACTCTTGGGCTCAAGAAACTATACCTACTATAGGTGGAAAGGATGATACGGTTTCCAAGATTAAATGAAAGGAACTTTGATGATTTTTTTATATATATACTACAATTATTTAATTGAGTTTGTGATGATGGGTTGAAGGATTAAATAATAAAACTGGACTCATAGGCTTTTACAGAAAATGAGAATGGAGCTCACAAGATCATAGATTGTGGTAAATCACTGACAACTGAAATGTGGAAACGATATCATAAAATGAGTTATATTGATGCAGCTCATGACAATATTGATGACAGCTATGATGATGATTTACATCTGTGATAGTGACACGGACGCGGAGATTTAAAGACAAATAATATTATGAATATAGAAAAGATGGAAGCCTTAGCACACCGATCGTGACGAGAAACAAATATTGAAGGATGTTGATGGTATCGGGAAGACTGAAACTAATGAAGGTATCAACACTGTGAAAAGTGAGAATACATTCAAGCCTATATTTAGCAGATCCTCCATACTTTGTATAAATGGTGGACTCCTGAAAAGGAAGCATACAGGCGATGAAGACACTTCGACATC
This sequence comes from Bacillus rossius redtenbacheri, assembly GCF_032445375.1. Taxonomy (NCBI): domain Eukaryota; kingdom Metazoa; phylum Arthropoda; class Insecta; order Phasmatodea; family Bacillidae; genus Bacillus; species Bacillus rossius. The sequence goes on along the minus strand of NC_086331.1, from coordinate 60,612,872 downwards.
AACGATATTGAGTTCTTGCAGTAATCTGGGTGAAGACGTTGTCTTCTACGGTGATTGCTACAGTGACTCTGAGGCTGTTTACAAAGGCATAGACTGTGATGCAGAACCTAAAGCTGACAAGATCGAAGAATGTGGTGGTGTCCTGAGACCGAAGCGATGGAAACGTCGTGTTATAATAAATAAATCTGATCAAGCTTGTGATGATCGCTGGCTAGATGATGAAAGTAACCCTGAGGATGGTGTTAAAACGGAAGACACCAGAGATCATAATATTTATAATAAACAAGCAATGAAGATGGTGGCAGAAGAGATTGATTCCACATCATGGAAAGATCCAAAAATATTGGTTGACCGGCTAAGACTGATGGTGGCATCTGTTCGTAGAGGAAACTACTTGCATATCGTGGAAGTATCGCCCATACTGTAAGAACTTCGGAACGCTGGCTACATACAATAATCATTTGATTAACTGTCATGTGTGTACTAATGAAAAATAAAATGAATTATTTATATTTAATAAAAGTATGATTTATTTCGTGTATCCTGATTTCCAAATAAGCCTGTGTTTCCGCTACTGTATGTGTGATCATTCCGTTTCCTGTGTGTACTGTGTGAACGTTCCGATTTCCTGTGTGTACATTCCGTTTTCCTGTGTGTACATTTCGTTTTCCTGTTTGTACATTTCGTTTTCCTGTTTGTACATTTCGTTTTCCCGTTTGTACATTTCGTTTTCCCGTTTGTACATTTCGTTTTCCTGTTTGTACATTTCGTTTTCCTGTTTGTACATTTCGTTTTCCTGTTTATACATTTCGTTTTCCTGTGTGTACATTTCGTTTTCCTGTTTGTACATTTCGTTTTCCTGTGTGTACATTTCGTTTTCCTGTTTGTACATTTCGTTTTCCTGTTTGTACATTTCGTTTTCCTGTTTGTACATTTCGTTTTCCCGTTTGTACATTTCGTTTTCCTGTTTGTACATTTCGTTTTCCTGTTTGTACATTTCGTTTTCCTGTTTATACATTTCGTTTTCCTGTGTGTACATTTCGTTTTCCTGTTTGTACATTTCGTTTTCCTGTTTGTACATTTCGTTTTCCTGTTTGTACTTTTCGTTTTCCTGTGTGTACTTTTGGTTTTCCTGTGTGTACTGTGTGTACATTGCGTGTTGGAGCCGAGTAGACTTGTATCCATGTAGCTTCATAGACATTTAGTTTCGTAGCCATGCGGTCTTTTAGTCATGCAGTCTCTCAGCCATGTTTAACTCGGAACCAGCTAGATCCTTTTAGACTCGTAGCCTTGTAGCCTCGTAGTCTCTTAGACTCGTAGCATTGTGGCCCAATATCATTGGAGCTGTTGAAAGAAAAGGTAGTTGGGGCATTTGGAGCTGTTGGAGCCATTTGGAGGCTGTTGTAGCATTTGGAGGCTGTTGGAGCATTTGGAGCTGCTGGAGCATTTGGAGCTAAGAAGTAGTCGTTGCACGTCTATGCAAAGCTAAATGTTTATAAGTTTGCTGGCTTTCGCAAGTGATTCTGTAGTAGGATAGAAATTGTGTAATAAATATTATGTTTGTAAACGACTTTGTGGTGTTTTATTTCTCGAACCTTACGCTTTTCTGGTATTTAAATTAAATTTATTTTAGCTTCGTCCAGGATCGTGCCAAGGACCTTAGACGACCTAATTAATCAGTATATTGTTTGCAAATTTATTTAAGGAATTTTTAACTTTTTCCTGAATTTTTAGTTTAATTATTACGAATTTTCAATATGGTGGTCTTGATGGCTTATAGGATGATGGTAGTAGAGGTTTTAAAGTCTCTTTAAGAATGTTGAACGTGGCTTATTGAAGTTATTATTTTTTCATAAAATTAAACATTATTGCAACGATCGAGGATCGAACCAAGGACTGGAGCGGATCGAATCGATATGTAAATTATGAGTGATTTTTTTTGATGAATTTTGGATTTTTTCCCGCTTTTCTAGCTACATTATTACATGATTTCAAGATGGTTTCCGAATTTCAAGATGGCAGGGGGCCTCTCGGTAATAAATGTTAACTGAACTGTAGCGGGTTAGAATGAAAATATCCAGATGGAAATGTACTCTATAATATGAGTACACACACAAGATGACGTACTCCAGCAGGTGGTAGCTCCTGGTAGCATCTACTGAACATTAAATGTCGGATCCATGATGGTCGACAAGGACAAAGTCAAACTTCAAAGTCAAGGTCAAATTTCAAGGTGAAGGTCAAATTTCAAAGTCAAGGTCAAATTTCAAAGTCAAGGTCAAATTTCAAGGTCAAGGTCAAATTTCAAGGTCAAGGTCAAATTTCAAGGTCAAGGTCATATTTCAAGGTCAAGGTAAATGTTCAAGGTCAAGGTCAAATTTCAAGGTCAAGGTCAATGTTCAAGGTCAAGGTCAAATTTCAATATCAAGGTCAAATTTCAAGGTAAAGGTCATATTTCAAGGTCAAGGTCAAAGTTCAAGGTCAAGTTCAAAGTTCAAGGTCAAGGTCAAATTTCAAGGTCAAGGTCAAAGTTCAAGGTCAAGGCCAAAGTTCAAGGTCAAGGTCAAATTTCAAGGTCAATGTCAAATTTCAAGGTCAAGGTCAAAGTTCAAGGTCAAGGTCATATTTTAAGGTCAAGGTCATATTTTAAGGTCAAGGTCAAAGGTCAAGGTCAACAGTTGAGGACAAAAGTGTGGTGACCAGATAATTATACTAACATAGTATCGACACACTCTAGCAGACGAAAACAAGATGGTGGTCTCCAGCGTATGAAGACAAGATGGCGGACATGACGTCATATCAGCTGACGATATATGAACCTTGGTATTAGTGACGGTAGATCGGTCTGTAGGTGGCTTCTGTGGAGGAAGGATCTGATGTTTTTTTATTTTTTGCCCTCACCGGTTTCGAACCAAGGACGGGAATCGATATAATCAATCATTATATTTATTGTCAATTTATTTAATGAATTTTGAACTTTTTCCCGCATCTCTAGCATAAAAATTACGGATTTTCAAGATAGCGGTCAAATGAAAAGATGGTGGGTCTGTCTCGAACAGGTGGTGCTATTATTAATTTAAATTTAAAAAATTACAAGTCCAAATATGCATGTTATTTTTATATATACCTTATTTAATCTTCGTTCTGGTAAATGTCTCGATGGCCGAGCGGTTAAAGGCGTATGTTTTCCAACCTAGAGATCAGAGCTGCGATGGTTCGAATCACAGCGTTTCCAATATATTTTTCATAAAAAATTAAATTTAAAATGTCGATAAGGTTCATAATAGCTATGGTAGGTAATGGAACATCGACCTTATGTGATGAGACAGAGCGACGCTGGCGCTCTCTCGGAACAAATGACAGAAACAAAGTCGACGGTATCCAAGATGGCGGCCTGCGGCGGAACAAAAAAAAATCAAGAGCGATGCTGGTGCTATCTAGGAACAAACAACATAAACAAAATCAACGGTATCCAAGATGGCGGCCTCCAGTGGAACAGAAAAAATAAAGAGCGACGCTGGCGCTATCTAGGAACAAACAACAGAAAAAAAGTCGACGGTATCCAAGATGGCGGCCTCCAGCGGAACAGAAAAAAAATCAATATGGCGACGGAGACGAAAATTCCATCATAATGAGTGGGGCGCTCGATTTACAGATGGCGGATCCAAGATGGCTGCCGTGATCTACTTGTCCCGTTACGTTGTGTACCGTTACGCGGTGTCCCGTTACGCTGTGTCCCGTTACGATGTGCCCCGTTACACTGTGTCCCGTTACACGCATCCAAGATGGCCGCCGTGATGTCACAATCCAAGATGGCCGCCGAGACGTCACAATCCAATATGGCCGCTGTGACGTCACAAATCCAAGATGGCGGACCGACAATCTCAATCCACACCCTGAACTCAGATCCAGTACCGGCTATTACACACTACTTAATATCACAAATAAACACTAAACAAAAATATACTTACTTATTAAGAGTTCTACATGTAGAGTTTATAAAAAAGTGCTTTTTTTTAAGCACTTTTTTCTATAAAAAACCTGTTTTATTTTACAAAAAACAAAAAAAAGTTTTTTTTTTCACAATAAATTTTAACTATATAAAGTATGATATACAGTATATAAAATAATTAAAAAAAAACCTGAAAAGTGGGGGAAAAAAACTAGGGCAGTTTTTTCTAAAGAAAAAAAAATATATTTGAGGGAAAAATACACATGATTTTTTTTTTTTTTTTCATTTACAACACTAGCTACATCTCTTCTTCGCATGTTTTAACCAATTAGAAATAATGATGGACACTTCAGTCTCAGTAGCAGACGGATAATGGAAACGAACCACCCCTGAAACAAATTTTTGAAGTTGAATGAGTTCCACATGAAATAAATATTGTTTTGTTACAGTAAATCTGTGCCTATACTACAAACATTTATTTTGGTATTTTGTTGCTTTTATGTTATATTTTAAGGCCTGATATCACACGGGATGCAATATGACAAATTTTCTAAACTCGCTATTACAATAATTATAAATGCAGATGAATTTACTCAGTATGTGAATGGCCAAAGAAAAAATTGAAATTACAAGGGGTTTAGCATATCTAAAAACTTCGGAAACGTCAGGTCACAGATTTACCATTCTTGGACGTGGCAGAGAAGGAAGAGATCCAAAAGGAGGGCAAAAATAGAGTGATAACTGTAATTGAAATCTTCTGCTAATACCCACTCTCGCTTGCTTCATAATTTACTGCACAAAAATAATTCCCATGGCAGCAAAATCAAGCTACACATGAAATTGTTCCTCAGCTGTACACAAATACACATCTGTTTATACTTGACTAAGACACTGCAATTATCAATTTTTTAACTAATCGAAAAAATTTTGGCTAACCAAATTAATACTGGCTACTCACTCATAACAACATGTGAAAGTTCCAATTTTCTGAAATTTTTCTTCCCTCTAGCTCCCCACCAACTGTACTCTGCAGCCAGTTGATTTGTCAACATTCTTTTGAACAAATTTGTGACACTTCCTTGTAAGTGATTTCCTCCAATTACCTTCAGCGATAATACACCGTTTTTAGTCAGCATGTAAAAGTAATTCCGTACAATTAATTTTGTACGTCATGATCACAATATTAATATTACGGTAAAAGTTTCGTATTGCGTATCCAAAGAGATACCTTCATTATGATGGCATGTTATTCAAGTATATTTAATGCAGCTGTACTAACCTAAGGAAACGTGCTAAATAACAACAGCAAGCATCATGTACCACAGCATCAATATTTACAGGATCGTGTCCTCAGGATCAAGTGATCTCCTTGGATACGCAATACAAACCTTTTACCAATATTACAAATAGATGTGTGACATCATAAGAATAATAGTTTATATGAATTTACAGTACCTATGCACATTAAACTACGGTAAAACTGGAGAGTAACAATATCTGTTTAAAAAAAAATATTAACAATCCCAAAATAGTGTAATTTTGTGCTCCTTAACTTCCTCTTTTCATTAAAGGCGATGGCGATAAGAAATTCCAAATATTAAGGAGATATCGCCGTTTTTGTACAACTGGAGAGTAACATTGTGTTTTTTTTAAGGAAATACAGCTAATCTACATATTATTTACCCTAATATTACCCACAATTATTGTATTGATACTGCAATGGGATTTTTTAATGGTAGCACATCAGAACTTCAAAGTATCATTTCAGTAGGTTAAAGTGAGCCACTGCCCCTATTTTTACCTGTAACTGTTTACCACTGCAACAGGAATCATAAACATGCATTATTCCGAGTTCCTACATAACAACACGCAACGTAATGTACCCAACCTAACTTAACCTTTGTTTGTTTGGTACCTATCGTATTCTACAATACACCTGCAAATGCTTTTGAAAACTAACAAAATAAGTCCTCAATATATTATTCACAAAAAGTGACGGGAACTTTTGTGTACACAAGCCCAACATTTTATATTCGAAAACGGCCGCACGTGAAGTGTGTGTCTATGGAGGTTATGTATACAACATGAGATTCGCGAATCCACAACATAAAATACACTTCATCATTCTAAACATAACAAACAAAACTGCATTAAATAGTACATAGCTGTTACAAATCTAAACTTACCAAACTAGTCCAGAACCACAGAATACAGAACAACGCCAATAATATACCAAAAACACGCCATTAACCGTTTATGACCAACTGCGCAGAAACAATTCAAACATCAGTTTAAATATAATTAAAAAATAATAATTATTACATTTAGTAAAAAGGACAATGAACATTTATTAATGTTATATTATTATAATTTTACATTAATTAATTATACAGTAATTACTTTCTAAAGTTGAACATGATGGTAGAAAGATAGACGTTATGCCGATTTCTTGTAGGCGACTCGAACCTCAGGGAAACTGAAAAACACGTCGCTCCGACGTGGACAATGTACACTTACTTCATGGTTTCAAAGACCACGTCGATTCGACGTCGGTTTTGGTGACGTGACCACATTTCGACATTACCATGTCGATGCGACGTTTCTTACACCAAGTGTGCTGTATGGGTTATAGTTCTCTACAGAATGTTTGGTAAAACGAGCTCACTCAAAGAAAATTGATAGTGTGAAATGACTTCAAATATATTTTACAGTGCTCATCAAATAATATTGAATACAATATATTTGAAGACGTACTTCATCCAAAATCACCCTTCAAATTTTGTTGTCCAATATATCGGAGACAATATAATATTTGACAGTGTGACAGGGCCTTTAGAACCAGTCCTATACGTAAAATATTTGAAGGAAACTCAATCTCTCAAATAAACATGGCTGCGATAGTGACGTTTAACGTGACGTCACAACCCTCAAAGATATTGGAACCAACATATTGGAAGGTGTTGGAAGCTAAAATTTGACAGTGTGACAGGGCCTTAACATATCCACTGTTAGGGTTCCTTATTTCTATTTCTTGTTGCTTACCCTATTTTAGAAGGAAGGTTTGGTTAAACAAATATATGCTTATCATACCAAAATTTATGTTAATACAATATAGCAAATAAATAACTTTTAACTTTCTATTGAACTCTATAAATGTCTTAATTTACATAACTTGTTTGCTTCTGCTCTTATTTGTGTATATTTATTTTCCTTGACATATAATTGTAATATGTAACTTTTTCTGGGAAGACATATAATACAAAGTGTTTATTCACACAATTCATAAATTTAATACAAAAATATTAAATTTTGTATAAAAATTTTTTTTCGTGTATCTTTTACCTATTATTCTTCAAATGTTTAAAACGTTTTTGAAAATGAATTTTCATTTGGTTACCTGTGTAGTCTGTTTCCGGTTGTGTAGTCCCCGTTGGGTTTCTGCCTGGCAAAAGAAGTTCAGCGAGCCAATAGACCTCTCGGACGTAAAAATAGTGTGTAGAAGTTTGCGCTTTTAGTGGAGGGCGTAGTTCCTACGACGTGAAAAATATTTTTATAAGAAAAAGTGAGTACGACTGTTTTTACTGAGTATTTGTTAAGTTCAGTGGTGTCTTAAGTGCCAATCCTTAGTTCGAAATTGTGACGGAGTGCTGCATTGATATTCGCCATTTTGTAATTTTACCGGTTTGTGATAGAGCCTAGTCATATTTATTAATTTTTGTTAAAGCGCCATTCGTGACAGGTAAATAAATAGCGTAGTTACTACGTGAATTATATCGTGGGGTTAATGTATGAAATAATTTAGAACTCTGTTTTCCAATTGAATTTTGCTGTGCGAATTAAATCCGTCGCAAATAACTTTATCTTAAAAAAATGTGGTACATTGATTGTTTATTGAATCCATCGATGATGGTTTCATTGAAGATGAATTTGGATTTGCAGTGGAGACTGCTGTTTTTTCTTCTACTAGTGGTGGCAATTTATAACGACAATAGTATAATGCTGTCGGCCCCAGGTGTGAAGTGTTTCGACGCGATCGCAGACTTAAAAGACCATTTCAGTTCTTTAACCAAGGTCAGCTTCTTGGGCGTTGACCTACCTAACGTCCTCCCGATTTTATGTTTACGCACATCAAGTGATGTACTATACTGTGTATGGCGTGATTTCAGTAGTAATCTTAACTGGTAGTGAAGGCTTCAAGCCAGAATTACAATAGTCCGTCTCCCCCCTCCCACTAGGTACGATTGTGCGTCTGTCCGTCCGTCCGTCCGTCCGTCGCAGAACTGTTTACAATAATCCGTTCTTCCGTCACATTATTTTCCCTTATACATGCTGCCAACTGGTGAGAAAACTTAATTTTGCAGAAAATTTATCTTTTATAATTAGCAGTAACCTATGCACTTATAACTCATTAAACCCAATATTTTTCACTGTGGTGATTTTTTTTTCAACAATGTCAGAGTTGCCATGCGTAATTAATTACAATTCTATTGAATCTATGATTTTTGTTTCAAAACACAAACTAAACATGGAAATGTGTTTAAACTTAATTTAAAACATAATTATGTAATCATCTATAGAATTAAAATAAAATTTGACACTCAAAACCCTTGCAACCATTTGAAGGGTATAATTTCAGCTGTCCATCCGTCAAAAAAGTATGAAGTTACCAAGCTGTAGATGGACGACAGAATTTGTCGGCCCATGTGATTGGTTGCAGGTCATGTGATAGATGGAGGCGAGGGACTATTGTAATTCCAGGTTTATTACTAACACAACAAGGTAAAAACTTGTTTCTAGCTGAAAATAATTTTGGCAGTCTTTACAAATGAGAAAGAATGACCCCCAGGCTGTGTTGAATTTAATATAATATTCATTCTCATTATGCTCTCTCTGACACATTAGTTAATTCTCCAGCATGTTGTGATGGTCTACCATCCGTTGTACCCTTGGTACATTAGACCACACACACGTGCAGATAAATGGCACTAACAAACATTTCACTTAAATTATTTGCTCTGCAGAATTACCATGTTGCCACTATATAGAAAATACCCTAATTTGGATTTTGGTAAATCTTGACGTCGTGGCTTTTTGGCCAAGTTAAAATAAAAATACAAAAATAGTGTTAATAATTGCGTAACAGTTCATGAGAAATCACAGTTTCAACTTACATTAATTTACCTGTGCATGGATGGTGCACCTACAATTTGTTTACACACACGGGTTTCTATGTTTATTTTGGATAACTAAGTCAATGGAGGTATTGTTTTTTTTTTTTATTAAAAGTAATTAATATTGTGGCATTTTGCAGTTGTAGGGAAATATTGTTTATATTTTCTCTTTGTTGTTTGTCCAAGTGTCATTGAATTAAGAAAGATTTTGGTAAATATGTACAGTCGCGGTAGATGCCAAAAAAAATGCTAAAAATCTGAAAATACTTTTATTCTATGTTCTTTCGCTTCCTCTTTTCAAATCAACCGGCGGAGGTAAGAAATTCCAAATACTTTAGGAGATATCGAATTTTTAAATTTCATCATATGTAGAGTCGTGGTAGATGCCAAAAAAAATGCTAAAAATCTGAAAATACTTTTATTCTGTGCTCTTTCGCTTCCTATTTTCAAATCAACCGGCGGAGGTAAGAAATTCCAAATACTTTAGGAGATATCGAATTTTTTAATTTTCATCACAGTACCTGCGTAGTATGCGGCGAAGACCATTGTTTCTTGTCATAGATAATAAGGTTTCTTGTTTACGAGTATCATGTTTCTTATTGAACAATTTTGTCACGTGACTGTTCCGTGATTGGCCAGTATTCAAATGAACCAATAGGTGATTATTTATTCCGTGATTGGTCAGTATTCAAAAGAACCAATACGTGATTATTTATTCATTTATTGTTTAATATGATGTTTAATTAATCGGTCAACTTCTGCCGTGAACGACTACATCATTTCCTTATAGTGGCAAAGGAAATGTACCCGCCTCCAACTTAGGTGAGTTTTTAACATTTCTAATTTTAAAGTATTATTTTTTTATTTGGATATTGTTGCGCAAGTATTAAGTTAAAAAAATTACGTGAGTTGTTAATGTTCATCATTTGTCCGGGTTTTGTTAGGTCAGGTCAGTTACATTATAAATAATTTAAAACTAAAGAACCATTAAATTAAATTCACATTATTTTTAATGTCCGCTTAGTTTGAAAGTATTTATAATGTAACTGACCTGACCTAATCGACCAATTTATTTATTACGCATTCACTAACACACGTCAACTAACTAACACACAGTTGTATTGCTAAATTAAAAAATTCGATATCTCATAAAGTATTTGGAATTTCTTATCTCCGCCGGTTGATTTGAAAAGAGGAAGTGAAAGAGCATAGAATAAAAGTATTTTCGGATTGTTAGCATTTTTTTCCGCATGAATACGCAGGTATTGTGATGAAAATTAAAAAATTCGATATCTCCGAAAGTAGTCTGAATTTCTTATCTCCGCCGGTTGATTTGAAAAGAGGAAGTGAAAGAGCACAGAATAAAAGTGTTTTCGGATTTTTAACATTTTTTTTGGCATCTACCGCGACTGTACATATTTACCAAGATTTTTTTATATATTTCATTTAAAGTAGTGTTTTGAACAATGTAGTAATGAAGAGTTTATAAGTTACGTTAGCAACATAAAAAAATACTTCAAAATATTTTGGACGGTTGGTTGGATTAGTATAGCGACATTAAAAATACTGTGAAATCATGTTACTTTAGGTTAGCGATGTTAAAAATACTTTAAAATATTGTAAATGGTGTGTTGGGTTGGTATAGCTGCATTAAAAATATTGTTAAATTATATGTACGGTTGGTTAGGTCAGGATAGCCATATCTAAAATTGGTTATTCCTAAGCAAATATTTTATAGGTTTTTTTAATGTTTTTGATGAATTCATTAATATTGTGACATATACAAGTAGTTAATTGATCAACAAGATAGTTAACATCAGTAGATTCATAGAAATTTGACCAATCATAGTTTTTAACAGCATTGTAAAGACCAAGATAGTCACCATTTATATAGGACCTAGAGACTCTAGTAGAACTGACCACATAAGGAATACTGTCAGATATTATTTTTATAATTAAGGCAGGATGATATCATGAAAATAATGTAATACAGTTTGTTCTCTAGATAAGTAGATTTAGAAGTAAGGCTACATTGTTCAGTCGTTGCCATGGTACGACTTCCGGAAAAGTCTTAGATATATTTTTTTTAATAGAAGGTACCGGAGCTTGCAGGTTGCGCAGAAAGGAATTGTATTGTTTGTGAGAGTTCTTTGTTGGCAGTAACACCTATGATATATGTTTGATGTTCTGTCTCCAACTCATCATTAAAACTAAATTTTACAGACTTTAAAGTATAAGTTTAAAATATGCTTTCTTGCGTTTAAGAATATTTCGTTTTGTTTGTATGATATTTGAGTCACCCGCAAAGATAATGATATAGTTATTTTATACTGCTTCTTTCGCGGTTTTTTAATTTTAGTCTTGACAATGGGGTGTGCTAAATAGATAGATTATGCTTTATGTCATTAAGATCAAACTCTTCTATTTTTGTGCATTTCATAGTATTCCTAGTTTAGTTAATTTATCCAACAATATTGTATTTATATAATCAAGGCCTTAGATGCTTCTTTCCATTTCCTGCTGTGCTTCATTTTAAATACACTTCCACTTACTATTGCTGATACTAGTGTTGTGTTTTGACCGTTTCGAAGCGATAATATTCGCGCCTGAACTCCTGCGATATTAGAGCCATCTAGTGAGTAAACTCGGAACTAATAGGAGCTCTAGCGGCAAACTTTTGAACTCGTTCCTTTCATCAGCAGCAAGTGACTGTTAAATCACAGTTTTTAATACTCAGACTATTTAAATTATGTACGTTGTATTAAAAAAATTAGTAGACATAATTGTTCATTGTACCTCCTTTAAGTTGTGTGCAAAGTAACAGCCGTGTACCGTTTAAATATATACCTAATATTTAGTTTTGAAAATTTCAAAATTAAAATTAAATAAGAAAGCATTTTTTGAAAAAAAATTTATCATCATATTTACAAAATTTAAAGTTTTATTTACAATTTTGCCAAGTATGTATTTTTTATCTACTACGATATTCATGGGAGAAATAATTTTCTTGGAGGCTGCAAAACTAAGGATCTTAGCCTTAATGGAAGGCACCGTACAAAAATACAACTACAATGATCATGACAATATCACAAACATGAACACAAATACAAGGGCATTATTACCAAACAGACTTTACTGAACAGTGAGAAACTAAAAACATATTTGGAAGTAAAAGTTAATATATTTGAGATCGAGGGAATCTTAAATTTTTTAACACATGTTACCTTTTAATGAGGAAAAAACTGTAGTATTTATTAAAATGGTTGATGACATAGTAATCATTTATTGTACCAAGTAAAGGTTGCTCACTACTATTAATGGATGGAATTTTAGTTCAAGTGTTTGACAGTCAAAGTTATGTTAGTAAAAATTACAAATGAATATTGCCTGTAATGTTGCTCGTCTGGTCAAAAGAGAACACAAAGGGGAATGTAAATTTACATTAATATCATTCTTAATATTTCTGGCTTATAAATTTTAAGAATTTGTGTACTTTATCAATGTTTTGAATATTGGTAGTATTATTTATCAATGCTGTTGCAAATTATAAATACATATGTCAGTTTGGATACAAGCAGCGCTATATAGAGACATAGGGTAGAATGTTCATTAGATGCATTATAAGTAATAGTCTTGATAATGCTGATAATTAAAATTAGATACAGTTGATATAATATGAAGATGAAAGAATAACTTATAATAAATTAAGATACATAGTATAGATCTTTAACATATTATTTCATAATTTGTTTCTTTTCAAATTTATACTCAAAATATATGGGATGGATTTTTATGGAGAAAAAACAATTTCACAGTATTTATAATGTAGCTAACCTAATCAGTCATTCTCATGATTTTGTGCTATAATGTACCTAACCACTTGTTAAAGTGGTAAATTCCTAGAAGTATAGCAACAATCTTTCACAAAATTTTTTTTTCTGATAACTGCAAAAAATAAGTATGATCTTTTCAGATTTTTATAGTTTATTTTAGTGTGAAGCCCCTCTAGTATAAAGTTTCTAGAAGGCTGGACTTCGTAAATTTTCACAAGTAGGTCTATGCATGTTTATTTTTATGTAATTCTTTAAAACCTACTTGCTGTGAAAGACTTTGGATTGAGTTAATATTGTGAAGTTAAATATATTTAAAACAATTAATTTAACCAATAAATGATTAAAAATTGCCGTAGATTTAAAATTACTATAGATTTATGCTTTTAGCAATTTAAATATTAACATGTTATTTTTATGTATTTAATGATTTTTTGTCATAATTTTCTTGGACTTAAAGTGTTTTATCCACTATAGAATTGTTTTTAGGATACAGTCAGAATTGAAAAATGCTCCTTTTGCGGAATAGTGAAGCAACATTAGTAGTGCTCAAAAATGCTGTTAGAATTCTTTTCCTGGAAAAGCAACTTTTTAACAATAGTGATTTTTAGTGAAGTATTTGGAAAAAAAACTTTAATAATATATAATGTGAATGTAACCATAGCCTTGACTATTTAACTTAACTATTTTTAAAATATCAACATTTTGTAGTATAAAACGTAGTAACCTAGGCTGTTGCTCAGATTATATCCCATGAGTGGTGATGGGCCGGGGGTGTTAATATAATATTTAATTTGGAGGTTGTGTTGTCAATGAAGTAATTTTGATGAATAATTCATTTATTGTGATTTCTAAAACATATTTTTAGGTTGGTAAATTAGGATTGCATAACATATTTCAGCATATTGTACCTATAAGTACCATTGTAAAAAATTAATTATTCACAGAAAATTTATTTTAAAGTTACATATATAAACAAAACATGCTTATTTTTGAATTGATTGAAATAAATAATGAAAATAAGTCAGAGGAAATGCTTTTGTTTTGTATAAACAATTACTGCCAAGTGTTCTGAAAATATTGATAAAAGGCAGGCACAATGGTTTACTTATTCAAATGGTAGACTAATATGTTTCATCAGTGATCTTAAAACTCATCGGTAATAATGGAACCAGGTTAGAGTTTTGTATAATGTTTTTTAAGTATTACTTGAACATGCAATTACGATTTTCCCAGAAGGTGTATGGAAATGTTACTGTAAACATCTTCCTGATTTCTGCTTCGAGAAAACTTTATTTAATTTTAAATTTATTTATTTTAGTTCCCTCCCCGGTACCTCGTTTCTCATATACATCTTTTCTACGGCATATTTTTTAATTTACAATTAGTTTTACATAAGGCATTGAAATTAAAAGCATATACCATCTACCAGTTCAAAGAATGTGTTTGTCTACCTAATTGTTATTTATGTTTATAGTTAATGTGGCATATTAACAATGTGTGCAAATTGACACAGCTGTAACAGCGCTACTAGTAGTCTTTGTGGCCGTGCTGTAGACTTACCTCGCACTCTCGCTCTTGATAATGTTACAGGACTAACCTGTTTACATCCTTCAAGCTTGTTTTATCCAAGCTGACAAGGTTTCAATTTTTGGTTGTGCTGCAACGCACCATCCCGCTGCACCACTCGGCAAGTCACAAGCTGGCCTTAAATTTTACATGGCATGTTAGCAGACCTTCCAACTCCCGATTTTGGCGGATTTTGTAGGTTATCTCCCGCCCTCCCGAGCTTTCATATAAATCTCCGGACTTTTGACTTATCCGCGATGTATTTCAATATTTTTTTGTGTCAAATCATGCATCAAACTGTAAAAATAATCGCGATTATCGTAAAGTACGTTCGGCGAACTCCATGTATTATCGTTTATCGCAGGTAGTTAGTTCTGTGGACTCGATACACTACTATTATCGCGTCACGTGAACGAATCAAAATAGTTTTGTCAGCCATTATTCTATTGTGTCCCAGTAATTATTCGCGAACGCTTCAGTCAATTTCTATGTGAAATGCATTGTTCGAAATTTTAAAATGTCTAGAAAATATGAAACTGTTTACCGACATGCATTTTCAGAAGAGTATCCGTGTATCAAAGAATCTCGGTAAGGTGCTACATATGCTTTCTGTTCCTTGTGTAGGTGTGATTTTTCTGTGGCACATGGAGAGGCGATGTTATCAAACATGTGGAAACAAAAAAACACAAAGAAAGTGCAGTGTGCGTTGAAAGTAATCGCAAGTTGAATTTTTTTGTTCAAGAAAATGATTGTGAAAGTGTTACACATGCGGAGTGTTTGTTTACTTCGTTGAATATAACCTCCTATTTAGCTGTGCTGATCATGCCGGGCCGTTGCTTAGGATTATGTTCCTGGATAGCCAAGTAGCCAAAAAATACGGGTGTGCCCCAACGAAAACATCAGCAATTGTGTGTGAATTAGCCATTAACGGAAAAAAGGCAACTGTCGAAATTCTTAAAAATACATTGTTTTCTGCCTCTACGGACGGTAGCAACAAAAGTGATGCTAAACTGTACCCTATTGTAGTCACTTTTTACAGCAAAGAGACTCAACAAATTGAAAACTTGGTACTGTATGTCCCTTCATTAGAATGTGAAACATTGGCAATCTTTTACTCACCACCCTCAAATCATGTGATATCCCGTTGTCAAATTGTTTGGCCCTAAGTGCAGACAATGCACCTAAAATGTTGGGAATGAAGAATGGTGTTGTGCTCTCTTAAAAACTGAGATACCAAATCTCATAGTAATAGGTTGCCCATGCCACTTAATAAATTTAGCTGCTGAAAAGGGAGCAGCATGCCTTCCTGTCAAAATAGATGAATATTTGATCAACATTTATTATTATTTAGATAAAAGTGTGAAAAGGAAAAAGCATTTGAAGCATTTCCAGGAATTAAGGTAGATGTACCAGTAGTCGTCATGCTAAGAAGAGTTTTATAAAAAAAAAAATTGTGTACATAACCTTGTAGGTGTATTACTGCCCCTACATGTTTGTTTTTAACCTCAAACTTTACTCTACAATGCTATCCAACACTCTTCGATAAACACAAATTATTTTTGTAGATTTATAATTTTGAAAAAAGTGTGATTTCGAGCCAGTAGTCGTCATGCAAATTTTCGTGTTTGCCGGTGTTCGTCACATGTTTGTGCCAGTAGTCGTCATGTGCGATTTCGGCTGCATTAGTTTTAATTCATGGATCCAGAATGATAGTATTGTACTATTTGGGCTTCAAATTTTATTTGGTACTATATTTTAAACATCAAAATGGCATTTCATAAAGATTGTTCACTAATATAATGAATAATCCTCATTAAATTTTGAATTTACTTACAGCACTCACGGAACAAAGAGGGACAGCACATAGAGCTGTAGCAAACCGAATGTATTCGTTACTGAGTAACGGGTGTGCCGTCTAGTAACGAGTAACAAAACGTTACACACGGCTGCATTTTGTTACTCGCATTTCTCGTATATTTTATGCATGCGCGCGCATATTCAATGAATTTACGATACAAAGAACGATGTTTGTTTATTAATAAAGTATAATTTGGAAATTCCTCGTCTAAGTTTTTTTACTGTTTATTAAAGGTATTATGTGTGTAGACAAAGTTTGAGATTGGAACAGAAACAACGTAACAAAGTATTTTTTTACAAATTAGAAATATGTATGTTTTTGTTTTTCACTGTCGCGTATTTTCACGTTTTTTTTGTTCTTATCTTAAAAGAGATATAATAAAGCCGCTCTAATGAGATTTAATTGTTTCTTGGTTAACAAAAACTGTTTAATTATCAAATATTGTTAATTGTTTATATTCTATTTATTATTATTTACGCGACGTCATACTGTACGCGTACGCAATACGACTCAATTCGTTGCTGCAACATAACATAGCATGTTATGCGGTATCACAAGTAAAATATAAAAATGAATCAGGGCCCGCCCATCTTCCTACCCAAGGGCGATTTGCCTTTGTGTTTATCGGACAATGTGTTCCTTGGCACACTATTTTTTTCCGCTGCTCATTTTATACTAATACCATTCGCTACATCTTTAAGAGCAGCTTCCATGGCTGACTCTTCATACAACAGTATTTTCCGTTTTGGCATTTTGCCCTATAATTAAAGAACGAGACACATTACAATGTTTAGTTTACTTATTAATGTCAAAATATATATCGAATGACCCCTAAATTAATGTAAACAACAATGCCTACACAATTTTTGCAATCAATAAAGTAAAGTAATTTCCGACCCAGAAGTCGTCATACACATGCATCGGAAGTCGTCATAGGTGACGACTACTGGATCTGATCATAATAACGTACTTTGTCTATTAACAACAAAGAACCAATATTATTTAAGAACTTTAGGGTGTAACTTAGCACAACTTTAAATAAAATATTAAATGTACCAGTGCTCGTCAGGTATGACGAACACTAGCAATACAAGGTTTTTATTGATCCAGTTTTCGTCACCCTAACTAAATCATACAAAGAAAACGAATTTTTTTAAATGAACACTTTCACCTCTTCAAGAACATTTAACTAACACATTCAGCACAAAACATCACGAATAAACATGAAAAATTACAGAATTAGAAGAAAAAATGTGCACTAACGTCCTTAGTGTTTTAGTATAGGAATTCCCCTATATATCTTCACTGCTCTACGAACTTTTAATGCACGGACTTTTTTTGATTGAAAATAGTGTTTGTTCCGAAAACTATTGTGGTAATTTCAGCTAGAACGTCGACCAAATTTTTGTCAATATTTAAGTTGGCGATATATTGAGCTACTTCTCTATTATTTACATTTGAAGTTGCTAGTGACGACCATTGGAGCAGTGACGAGTACCGGTGCACTTACCTTACATAACACAGAAGTTAGAAAGATTTTGAAACATGTGAGTACACGTTGGCTGTCTCTTGGTAGGTGTTTAAGTAGATTGTTGCAGCAGTGGCAACCTCTTGCAAGTTTTTTTAGAAATGAAGTTTGTGGTCAGAAGGATTCCCATGTTGGTAATTTACAAACTTACAAAATTCCCAAACTTGTTCATAATCAAGTTACTAGCAAATTTTCAAACACTGTTCAAGACTCATACAAAGGTTCTGGAATAAGTAAGTCTGCAGTTTCATCTAGTTCAAAACGAAGCTTAGAGACACAAATGTGTACTTAGTACGCAAACACAAAAAACCGACACAAAATGACACTCCAGTAAGTTGCAGACTGTCACGGGAAGAAAGGTTATTTATGTTTATTTCTTCAGAACTGAATAAGGCTTTTGCTTATTTCTTTCAAATACTATACCAGCATTTGAAACACCAAATTTGCTTCTCCAGTCCAGTGTGCCTCAGATTCATGTGCTAAGATAATGTTTGCTTAGAATGCTACAGAACATAATGTCTAAATTTGTTAAGCCAGCAGCAGTCAAATGTGCATTGTCAATTTTAAATGTTGACCGCTATAGCAAAGACAATCAGAAAAATGACTCAGATATAATAGTGGGCAGTGCGACGACCAAAGTTGTGGCAACACTAAAACAAGAAGAGAAGTTGATTTTCTTTGATTCTGTAAGAAAATATTATTCAGCAAGTTGTGATTATATGGTACATAAATTTCCATTTAAAAGTGATATGATTAATGCTGTAGTTGCAAATATTGAATCAATTTGCAGTGCATAATTTTCAAGCTTGCAGTATTTTGTGGAAAAATTTCCTACAATTCTAGCTTCTACTGAACAAGATTTGGATGAAGAATTAGATGCATTACAGGCCCAATTTTTTAATTTTCAACTTGAGCCAGAATTACCACACAACATCAAGAATGAAGAAAGAATAGATGTTAAATGGTCAATGGTGGGTCAGATGAAAGCTGCAGATGGGACATTACAATATAACAAATTATCCAGAGTAATGCTTGCTATTTTGACAATCCCACACAGTAACGCATCTTGTGAGAGAGTATTTAGCCAGGTTACTAAAACACACACACAGTTCAGGTCAGCACTTAGTGAAGAAACCCTGGAATGTCTTGTGACAGCAAAATCCACCCAAAAGGGAAAATGTTTTGAACAAAAGTTTGATACTTCATTTCTCAAGACTGCAAAATCAGCTACAACATCAAGGAATCAACAGCATTAAGGTAGTATGACAAATGTTCATTATAATTTAACTATGTTTTCTTGGATTGTAATTATGTATTTTATTAATGTTTTTTTTAGATATAAAGAGGTTAATTTATTAGTCTTTTGCTATAAATTGCTGGTTGGTCTTCTAATAATCGTATGAATCACACTCGATAGCCTTTTAATGGTGTTGTGTAAAATGTCGCAAATTTCAATGTTGGACAACTACAAATTTTGGCGTGTATGTTGGAGAGGAAGTGACGAACCTCCTGATTTTTCAGTTTGGGAAGGTGGAAGGTCTGTGTTAGGCATTTTTGAAAGGTATAGGAACGTAAGCCAGGACATCAACTTAGTTATTTGTGCGAAACGTAATTTAATTTTAGACTTTAGTTTAATAGTTAATTTCTGGGACTGTAATTTGTCTGTTAATCAAGGATTTATTGTAATGTTAAATTTAAGTTGAGGTAACTATTTTGATGAAGCAAAATAAGCACATTATACAACAGATGTAATATATAGTTCTATTTCCATGTTAAATTAAAGATTTCCCTCAGTAAGTCTGGAAAATATGTATAAATAAAGTTTTTGCCTGATTAATAACAAAATTGTGACTCACTAGAAATCATTTTCAGTCTGGAATTGGCTAAAGATTAAAGATAATATGCTGCAGCTAGATAATATACATTTTAAATGGCATTTTGTAAAAAGTGGGTTTTTAATACTAGTTTATTCAAAATGGCGTTAATTAAATAAGTCCCAAATGGCTTTACATAATTGTAAATGTTTTTCACCATATTACATAAAAACAAAAGTAATTTTTTTACCTAGAAGAAATGTAAACTTTTTTCAAACATTAGGAAAATTGAGCACAAAATTAAATATTTTTTTAGGTAAAAAGATTTTTAAAAATTAATAATGTTTGTTTACAAATTCTGATAAAAAAATTACCCTTTTTGTAAGAGGCATTGAGAGCCCTTTCACACTGGCAACTGAGTTGCCAGCGATCAGTAGCTCACAAGTTGCCAAAACCTGGCAACTGCAGTTGCCGTGCCAGAAACTGTTCAGCAATAGTTGACAATTGTGGAAGAGATCCTATTACCCAGTGTTCAACTGCTTACTGAAGTGAGCGCCGTGCTATGGACGTTAAATCCATTTTAATTGCATTGATAATAGAGGTGTAAAAGTAACGAATAAAAGCGTACCCGTATGTATTCGTTACTATAACAAATAGTATTTGTTACTATCGTATCGTTACGTTACTTCTGATACTACATAGCATGCTATGTTATGTTAGAGCAACGAATCGAGTCGTATTGCATACGCGTACAGTATGGCGTCGCAACATTCGTAATTTGTAGAAAACATACTTATACATTACCAGAGCTGCCAACCATTACGGTTTTTCCGTAATTATTACGGATTTAACACCGAATTACGGAACATCGCTGGTTTATTATGCAAATGAGGCTTTGTGTTGCTCGGTAACTGAAAAAATTCCGTTTCTGCTGTGCTGTTTCGTGAACACAGTTCGAATACATCCCGTGGTTGCGCAAATAACGGAACTAGTAAGTGTGCGCATGTACTGTCGAAATAAGTAGATTCATTCTTGTGTTTTGAAATAATAATGGGATGGTATTACGTCCGTTGTACGTCACAACTAGTACATATTCTCGGACTTTTCGTTTGTTGGCTACTTACATTACGATAATTTTTGTACTGTACCTTGGCTAACCTGTGTTGTTTTATTTATTTTTTTGAAAGCCCTTTTTTTCGTCATAGTGTTTTTGTCTTGTCTACAGACGTTAAATTTTTTTATGTTTTTCGATAGTGTTGTGTTCTTCAGTTCCGGTTGTAGAAGTGAAGCGTGTGACAGAACAAAAGTGTTTCTGGAAAAAAAAAAAATGCAATTCTTCAGAACTTTTGACCTAAACTATTCAAAAGAATGGCCATGCTTGTCTTCAAATGTTTTGGAACACCACACGTTTTGTAATATATGCATGTGTGACTTTTCGATTGCACATGGTGGAATGGATGACTGTAGACGGCATATTGAATCAAAGAAACATGCGGAACATTTTATAGCCATGACTAGCAATAAATCTATATCGTCGTTTTATCGCTACATCTGAATAAACGAAAGTAAAGAACGCAGAGTTATTGTTTTCAAGTTCTTTTGTTTGTCTTCTGTTGTTTGTTCACAAGACAGTTCTAATCCAACCAGGATAAAAGAAGCCAATGAAAAGACAGTTGACAAGTTTAACTTTGAATACTTTGAATTGAAGGTTCAAAATTTCCAGTAAAATTATTGACATTTCTTATATATTCAGATGATTGTATTGTTCAAATAGTTTTTTTTTATTCATAATTTGCATTGTGTTCATATACATATGCCTATATATATATATATATTATTTTTTTTTGCAACTTATTGTCCTTGTTTTATCTTGTGTGTGTCATAATTCACCAGGAAAAATTTATCATGCATTATTTACGCATACCTTTTTCACATAATTGTTTACTGATAGGTGTGATTTGAGGTTCGCAGCTCTGCATTACATACCAAACTGCGTAAGGTGCATTTTTTTCACTTTTCCGTATTTTTAACCAGACTTGTGTTTATGTCATTCTAAATTTAATTTGATTTAGTAGGTAAAGTGTAGAACTACAAGTGAACTGTTCCATAGTACAAAAAATGTGAGTAACAAAATGCATTGGTATATAACGTTTCGTTACTCGGTACTAGATGGCGTACCCGTTACTCTGTACCGAATACATAAGGTTTTCTACAGCCCTAATTGATAATGGGCAATGTGTCCATAGGAAGAAAAAAATGTGAGTGAGTCTTTCGGTACTGCCAGAGATCTAACTCCAGTAATAAGTAAATCCTGTGTTCTCATTTTGTAAATACTTTCAAAACGAAACTTGCACACAAAATTTAACGTATAATTCTTTATAATAATTAGCCTAGTAAAATTATACCCTGGAAACCCCTGATGTGGAAAAAATTGTTAGAAAGCTGGAAATTGTTTTAAACTCTTTAAGTTGGTGTCCAAAGGAGTATCGTGAGTTTTTGCCTTCACATATGGTGAGCTTAAGTAGGGGGGTGGAAAAACTGCAAAATTTTGGACTTTTTCAATTTTTTTTTTTCAAATAAAACTGTGCATCCTAGATGACATGCAACGGTTAGAAAAATTAAAGTGCATTAAATTCTGTGTCGAGTGAGGCATAAAACCTCAAAATGGGTTGGTGTTTTGGCTGCAATTGCTATTTTTTCTATCTTCGTAAGTAAATGTATAGGTATCTACTGCCAAATGGGTTATAGGAATGAATGAATGAATGAGGCTTGTGCTTGTGCTTGGCACAAAAAAAATTAACTATATTTACAGTGGAAAAAATATGTTCATTCACAAAATATAAATTGCGAAGGTAATCTTCTATTTTTATATGTCGATGGTTGGTGATTTTGAGATGTGGATGTCTGAGGATCGGCCAGCCTGGAAGTGGATGACTGCTGTTGAGTGCAGGCACAGGATACGTTGTGTTCAATGTCACTTGTTTCGTCACCATCATTTGTTTGGTTGGGGTCCATGATTTCAGCTTCTGAATCAGAAGTAGAATGGTATATCAGCAACATTAAATGAATTGTATTTTTAATAAGTAGACAACATTGATACATACTGTAGTGGAGGTACAAATTGTGAAAATAATGGTACAAGGAGCATTAAACGGGCAATAGACTTACCTGACACATTATCAGCTGCAGAATCATGTTCTGAGTAGGGGACTTCAGCTGTGTCTACAGTTGTTGCGTCGACACAAGACTGCCCCTTGCAACCTATGTAAATGTAGGAGCAGTTAAGGCCCACTTTACGGCAGGTGTAGCCGGATCCCTTGCGTCCTTTTTCACATTGGCGTATATTTTCTTGGACATTCAGTGGGGCTGCCTCTTTCTCAATTGTAAGGGAGTTACCCAATCTTGCTGTTTTTCCATCCTTAGTTGAGTGCATCTTTATCTACCCTGAGACACTTTTTAGACCTGAAATTGTATTGAAAATAAATTTCTGGACACGACTCAAACATAGTTTTCACACCCGCCACTAGAATTTGTTGCTGGTGTATCTACGTTGACTATCTAATCAAATTGATTTGCAGAGTGAAATGTTAAACTATATTATGAAACTGCCCAATTCAAGTGAAAAAGGTCTGAAAAAATACTAAACCCATTTTTGGACCTAATTTTTGACAAGGAATTTTTTTAAATTCTCTCCATCTTGTTAAATTGCCCTAAATGGTTAAAACTATAAAGTTTCCCTTTGTCTCTATGAACTTTGGTTCGTGCCATCTGCCACAGATGACAGCACCGTGGGTGCACATTCCCGTTGCATGCAACTTCCGTTACATTTGTGAAATTACTCCTACCAAATGCAGTACACAGAGCTAAGATGCTACGCATCAAAAAGTAATCAAGAAAAAATAATTTATGGACACATCTTATCAGTGCTGCCAGACAGAAGGAAGGTGCCTTCTCTTTTAAGTTTTCTCCATTTTTTACTGTATTTTTTAATCAATTTTTATAACTACTTTATAATGTCACTACAAATTCAGTGATCTGAGCCAAATTTTTAAACTAGTGTTGAAGTGGTGATGTTTACCTGTTTAGGAACAAGTTGCAATCACAATCAGGTATTAATTGTATGAATGTCATGATACAATAAAATGGCTAGATAATGTGCAGCACTTAATGAACAATTGTTCTTTAAAAATATATATTATGAGCTAAATATATCAATAATAATTTCTGATTACTATAGCTTTATAATAACAATTAATCCTAATTTGTGATATTGTAGTAGGTTTGTAAATTTTGTACCACATTTTTTTCCACAAGTTTATTAGCATAATCAACATTAGAGATTTCCCACAGGGGCCACTCATGACCAACTCAATGAATGTCTCTGTATCAAATGTAGAACACATGTTTTGCAGCAAAAATAAGGAAATTTGAGGAAGCTTTCACTAAACTGAACGGAACAGTGGTTGACGGCGGTGGCAGATGATTTCTGGACAACTCACGGGAGAGAAACTTTCGCTCGAGAGTTTCCCGACCTTGATGAGACAGTTGCCTTTGTGAACGCCTGCTGGAAATACCTATCAAGATAATGATTCAGCAGTTGATAGCGATTCACCCACCACTCAGTTGCTAGTGATTGAATTGCCCATGTTAAAGGGCTGTTACTGTACCATATTTTATACTAGCATATGTGTTCATAATATAGAATTTTTCGAGTTAGTGAGAACATTTATGAACTAAAGTGGGTTTGTAAAAATTCTTTAGTTTTTTTAAAACTGGTTCCTAAATAGAGGTGGTGTACATTTGAAGGAAATGTTTTGCACCTGTTTCATATCGCATAGTGTTCCAGGAGAAATTTATTCACACACATTTGCAGAGAGTAGTTGGTTTGTATAAAAAAAACCCACTTAAATTGTGCAACTTTCTACAAACTGATTGACCATATTTACATTTGATACAGGGTTAGTTAGCACAAATGATCAGTACACTTTCAAAAAAACTGTACAGTGGATTTACCTGAAATTTTTTTTAGTCAGTAGAGAATATCAAAGTTTTTAGAGATTAAATTACATGGCAAACATGAGGCTGTATTCAAACTCATCCCACACTTTGTACAATGTGTCTGCGGTGACGCCACTGTGATTTGCTGTCTCGGATTGAGCAAAGATAGCGGCAGCATGAACACTTCTTCTTTGACATAACTCCACAAAAAGAAATTGCATGGGTTTGAGTCTGGTGATAGCGGTGGCTATCTGCCTCACACTGCATCGTTCACACTTGTACAACCAAGCCATCTCTCGGGGAGATGTGTGTTAGGGTTCTGTACAGCCAAGTGGTTGTGAGGCGGTGCACTATCTAGTTGGAAGATGAAATTGGTAAATCTCCCAATTGAGGTAGAAGCCACAAGGTAAGCAGTTGGTAGGATTAACTTATGACAGTTTTTTTTGTTGAAATAGAATAGCCCGTAAATCATCTCCCTTAATATGGCACATAAACACGTTCACTTTCAGGGATACTCTCTCATGCTCGGTGGTGACATGAGGATTTTCCATTTCCCAAAAATGTGCATTGTGGTTATTTACTTTGCCTGCCATTTGTGTGGAATGTGGCCTCATCACTGAAAATGAAATTGATGGGTAGGTGGTTGTCATTGATCATTGCTAGCACCTCTGAGCAGAATGCGTAACGTGCGCCATAATAATTTGGTTTGAGTACCATGACCAACTACGCAAGATTTTCAATACCATTGTTTGGGGCATCTGCAGTTCACGACTTGCTTGCCCAAATTATTTTCGTGGGCTACGCAAAAATGATGCTGGAATGCAGTCCACATCCTCCTGGGACACAGAAGGTCAACCATGAGTATTTGCAAATGCACCCTTTCTCTTCAAACTTCTTGTACCAGGCATAAATGGATGACTAGCTTGGTGGTTTCACATCAAAATGTCTGAAACTCAAGTTGCACAACAGTTAATGAGTCCCTTTTCGCTAATTGAAGCACACACCAACTCTTCTGCTGGGTGGTAGGCACCATCATAAACACTAGCTGCTTATAGCTGAGGTACCCTGCAACAAACTATTCTGAAACATTGGCTGAAAGAAGTTTCAAGTAAATCCTCCTCACAATTTAGTTTTTTTTTTTTTTAATTTTTGAAAGTGTGCTAATGATTTGTGCTCATAATAACTAAAAAGTATTCAGAAAAAATACTGTAAATAAATTTTTTAGCGGTAAAGTGTACCAAGGTTAATTAAATTTTATAGTTTGTTTGAAAATATTAAAATTAGTTCTTTAACTTTTATTTTAAGTCTACCTGTGATAACACTATTGTATGTTTGTGTCGAAAGTCCAGTTGATATACAAGGAAAAAACTGCAGATTGTCTATACACCTGCCCTTCAACGTAACACGTTAATTTGTTCCAGGTAAACACAGTGCTTATCAAATACATTTTGCCATAAGTAGTGTATGTTAATAAAAAAAAAATTCCCAATCAGAGAAGTGTACTTGCTGACAAACATCTTAATCAAAACACTACTCCCGTTAGTCTATTTACTAATATATGTCTAAACACATGTAAGTACATTTAATTAAATGTTGAGTTACATTTTGATATTAAACAACTTAAAAATTAAATTTAAAAAGCTCAAGACTACATTGTGTACATAATAGAGCTTGGGCATAACATTCCTATGAGGCTCTTAACATTTCTTAGTTACAAAATAATGTTGTTGTTTAAAAAGTATATATTTAAGTTATAAGATTTAAAAAATCATAAACTAAATGGTTTCTATTATTAGAAAGATTATTTAACCTGATAACATAATTCCCGATCCTGTGTACTAAATGTGTGTGTTGCCATGATTTGTCACTAGCGCATTCTAGTAGGTGTGAGGTAAAGTATTCTTGAAAGCTTTTCTCTCCAGAGTTGCTGCTGGCACACGGGATAGCATAATATAAACATTGGCTAACACTCAGGCCATCGTTGGAAATGAGTACGCAACGAAGTATGTGAATAGCTATTAAAGAAAGAGCAAAATATTGTTTGTTGATTCATCACATTAATTTGTTGCATTGTATTTAATGCTCTTCAGTGAGTATCCATTGTGTCGGCACGGAAATACAAATTCAGGTAAAAGAAAAAAACGCTGCTTAAAATTTATGACTGCACAACTTCAAATCATCCCGTAATTTATTGGCGTCGGTACTTAAACTGTGCAAGTCGAACAGCATTAACTTTGAGGAGCCAATGTATGGTATGCCCGAGTTTCCATTTTGTTGGTTTTTTGTTGGCTGGCTGTACTGGCTTGATACTGTGGTGAAGTGCTATATATAGTGTTTAAAGTATATTATGTGGTTGCATGGAGCTGTACTTAATTTCACTTTGTTTTAATATCAGTAAAAGTATATTTATGCAACAGTATTTTGCAAAGAATTTTTGACAATGTGGTTTATTTGCTTACCGTAGATGTACCTTTTCAAGCTTCATAAAAAATTCTTAGGCTTATAGTTTTTTAAATTTCATAGTCTATTTATTAATAAAATACTTTAAAGGAGATATAGTTTCATGTCTGTTGTCGAAATAAAATTCTTGAGCAGTTTTCTCAGTAAATGCAGAAAGTTGGATTGTAAATGTGAAAGAAGACTCCTTAATTGCTAGGAGTTAAGTTTGACATGTAACTACCGTGGGAGGATTGAGCAGTGTGTGTGTAAACAAACCTCTCATTTATTGAGAGAGAAGCACTTATGTCTGTTACAAAGAAGCGAGTGAAACCAGCATTAGCAGTGAAAACAACTGAAAAATCATCGAGGAAGAGGATAGCTGAGATACTAGTGAAGGAACTCCAAGCAGAAAGAGATGCTCATATGAAACACTCATCTTATTGATGAGAATTAATCTTAAAAGTAATCAAATATAAGCCTACCTTGCAAAAAATCATCCCTGTTTGTCCTCAGTGGTGAAAGTGTTAATTTTTTTTATTGTATGCTTCTTGGCTATATGTTCATATTTTAAAATTATCATTCTTACTTTTAAATGGACCTACTGAATTACAACATTTGTTTTTAGTATTTTTTATGGGCACTAGTCTGTTTTCAGATTAAAGTTTATGTGAATGATGTTTTGAAGGAATTTGCAGAAGCAAGCATTAGATATGGTACTGTTTAAACAATTTATTATTCCTATCCGTTGGTAAAGAGTACTATGTTGAAAATTTAAAATTTTTTGGGAAATGTTAATAGCCTAGTGTAAGCAACTACTATAGTACAAAAAAATTTTAGATACAAAAAGTAGGTATTAAAGTGAAGAGTATACCTGTATGCCTAGTCAGGTGTGTATCTGTGTTAGTGACGTGGTATGATATGTGTGATGCTTGCTGGTGCTTCCAGCGCAGTATCGCCCCCAAGTGCAATGCTCTGAAGTGGGGCGCAGTCTTCTAGTCGTGTGTAGAGCAACTAAGAGATTTGAATGGTAACCATAACATTAGATGGCAGAGAAATGAAGATAAAGTTGTAATGCAAGGTTCTTGGGTACTTTAAAGAATCTGTATCGTATGTTTCATGTCTAAGAATATCAGTGAAAACACATGTTAGAACCCATTTCACTGTCGTAAAATACAGTTTGAAAATGAAATGTATAAACCAAAAACTACCCATCTGCTCTCAGTCCATTCTTATATGCTTTTTGTAAACAGACACCGCTTGGATATCTTGAGCATTTTTCAAATTGCGTGGTTTCTTCGGTGCACACCATATATGCCCAGGTAGGCGAGTGGCCCCTTAAGAAACTTTCATCAACAAAAGTAGCTATTAAGGTAAAGATGGATGAGATGTGTATTTTTTTTTTGTTCTGTTTGTGTAAAAACAATGATAAAATTTGTGTGTTGCTGTGAAAGTGTAACTAAGAAAATTTTCTGGATTTGTAAAAATTTTTCCAGGAAATTAACATGGCTTGTAAGTACTTTCAACAATGAATGTGTTATTTTTTCTTGCTTTATGGTAGGAATAATAGGCTGAGAGATCTGTAGGCCTTCAGTTAGCATTTGTTAATGTTAATTTTGGTGTACAATATGAATTGAGTTTGATTGTCAGGTTGTATTGTTTTCCTTAATTATTTTATTTGTAAGAAATGTCAAAAAATTAACTTTTTAAGACCAAATTATAGGACCTGGATATTTTATTGGACCATGGTCTAAACACAGGAATGGTGATAATTTTGTTTCTATAAATTTTACAAATCTTAGCCAATGCCAGCAATATAGAAAATAACTCAAATTTCACGTAACCTGTTATTTTTTTTTTAGAATGATAGTTAAAACTTTTTTGACAACCGGAGTTTTACTGCTAAGCAAATCGGTTAAAATCACCATTTTCATCGCAAACTATTCTTGGTTTGTGCATGACCAGCTGTCTGTCTTTCTATCTGATTTGAAGTCATGCCTCTTGCCCCGGTGGTTTCAGTACAACCATACAGTATATTTCATTGAGAAGGTCAAAACAGAACAGGTGCCAAACTGCAGATGTGCTGTAAAATGAGTTTTTATAATTTTTATAGTAAACTTTATGATGAAGCTGCATGGGGTAAAAGTAAAAAATGAAAAATAAATACTGGTATTTCTGGATTCCCTGAATAAATTTTCTATGTCATAAGGATGGAAAAATTATATTGTGTATTTAATATGAAAAAGTATTTTTGAAGAGAATTAGTTGGTAAACTTGTAGTGTATTATATTATAAATCAATATAATAGTTTTTATTGTGTAAACCAAGATTAAACAATGTTTATATGAGTTCTGGGGGGGGGGGGTAAGTCTAAAGCTTTATGTTCTGAGAAAATAAGCATTTTCCTCACACAATTGCTGGCTGTTAAGGCTGCTGGGTACGGTGGGCTAAATAGTGGGAAACATGTGTACCGCTGTTTAATTTTTTTTGGGAGAATGAATTTAAGTTAAAGCTATATACATTTTGGAAGTAAGTAATATAATGTATAATTGTGTGAGACGTTTTATATTTTTAAAAAAATTTACAATTTCTGAATAAAAAATATGGAAAAAAGCCATTTTAAACATTATTTTCTTGATTGAAGTGAACGAATGCAGCTTAAATACCACAAAAAGCTATGTCTTAGACTCGCACCTTACCATGTTCTATAGTAATTTGCAACGTGAACATTACTTGAATAATAATCAGCCTGTAAAACAAGTAATCAAAATTAAATAATATAAATATTTTCTATCATGAAAACAGGACATCTATTTGTGGAGATATGTTGCTTCTATCCCCAACACCTTGAGTGAATGCGGAGCAGACATGCAAGCGATAAGAAAGTGGCGACTCAAGTTTCCTGAAACCCGAGACGGATTATCGGCAATGGCCTTTTGGTTTGATGACAGTAGCACAAATAGCTTGTTTCCTTTCTTAATTTTTTAATTTGAAGATTATATTTAAAACATTGTGTTTTGAGGATACTTTTATCGAAGCGTGTTATGATGCAGGGCGAGAAAACCCGCGGACTAGCTACGTCATCTGGCACGATTCCCACATGCAAAGGTCTGGGAATGGAACCCACCGGGGTTCGAACCCGGATCGCCATGGTGGGAGGCTAGGGTCTTCACCAGTTGATCTCCGCGGCTACTGCTGTTATTTAACATTGCGAATAAGTTATACAATAAAAGTAATCAAAACGGCTTGTTCTCTAAATTCCTCCTTCAATACGTTATTAAGAAAGCCTTCCAGGAATAAATCATTAAACTCAAGAGAACTCAAATTCCAGAAATAAAAACACACTCCCGTCCCTTTAAACTGTTACTTTCGCAATTGAAAACATCAAATTTTATATATCACTTGAGAGTTAATTTTCGTAAGCAAAATAGTTGCTTGGAACACAACCTCAACATTCCCAATATCAGCGAATTTGTATGAATCTGGAATACTGTTTTCACTTTGGTTTTTTAAGTTTTTATGCTCGATTTTAAATATTGGGATGCACAAGAATTTTTTTTTAAACGTTTTGTGTGTTTTGAAAAATAAATTTATTATTGAAATTATATTAATTACATTAAAGTGGTGCAAAATACAAGTATTAAGCTGTGGTTCACTATATATTCATCTTGGCAAATGTTTTTGGAAACTGAGGGTTTACTATTTCCTGCAGCAGACATTCTTTGTAGACTCTGAAACAAACATAATTATAAATTCGCTTAGGTATGTTGTATGTGTGTAACATAAACTTTAATTATATTTTTATTTTAATGCAAGTTCTCTGTATATGTTGAACTATCAATAAGAAGACTTATTTGAGTCGTAAATGTGTGTGCGTGTACCAAAATAGCTTACGAAAAAACTACCAGTAATGCAATGTATATGTTGTAAATGGATATCAGTGGGATAAAAACCTTACTGTGAAAGATGTGTTGCAAAAAAGAAGAACTGTAGAGGCATATAAATGTAGACTTCATTTAGCACTACACATTTTACTGCTCTACTCAATAATTGTATGTAAAATAATAAGAAAAATACCTGCACAAATATGCTTTCATTTTTTTGCACTAGAAAGCGTCTTGTTCGATAATTTCATGTCATCCAGTGGGAAGTGTAAAGCACAAAGTAACAATATTTTCTTCCCGTTATGTGCATCTGCCCTTGCACTTGATAAAAATAGTTTGAATCACGTCAGTAGTTTCCTTTAATTATTGTGCAGTGAGTAATCTGAAATCAGTACATGATATGTTTTATGCCACAAATATTATACAAAATGAATCTAAAAGTTCATTTTCAATAAGTGGTCATTGTATTTAGCAATACTAAAGAGCTAAAAGGAACACATATATAGCTGAATATGATAACCTGTCCATTATCGATAGCTTCTTTCAGACTTTGGTACTTTCTGCTGAAAGAGGGCACTTAATTTCCATAATGGCATCGTCATGCACCAAACTATCTGCAACAGAATTTTACATGACTTCTGTTTGAGTTATATTGTAAAACCAAAATTACACTATTAAAATTCAAAAAATATATATATAATTGCATATTTTAAATGTACCTGGAGTTGCACCAAGAAAAGGATATTCAGAATCTATGAATAAGCCACACTGTTGCCACTATTCCATGATCTTCGGCCATTTTACACTTGGCTACAGGTTCGTTGGCAATACAACACTGTGTACCTTTCGTGATGAAGTTTCCATACAATATGGAATTAACTAAGTTTCTACAAGATGTTGTAGTCCTCATTTTACAAACTTGGCCGAAATGGGAAGCAGTTGGTAACTTCCTCCTCTCTGTATTCCACAAGTGACATCTGTATTGCAACAAAGTCGTTCTCTGTAGCTCATTTTGCTCTTCTTCGGTCCGCACGAGACTAGCAATGAAACTTCTTTTCTTTTCCTCAAGCTCTGATGCTGTAATCATAATCTCTGGTTGATCTTCCTTTGCCCGTACTAAACCATAGTGCTCTGCAGTATAAAGTTATTTTTTCACTTTCATTTGTATCTTGATATTGAGCAACCGTTGATGTTTCCTTCTTTGTCTTGCTCGTTGTTGCTGGTCGACGAATTTTTTTGTGTACATTCCTGGAACAAAAAAAAATGTACATGTAATTGTAAAACAATTTCCCTTATTAACTCCGTTATATTTTGTACACTGATAATATGATTGAAATATACTTGACCCTGCCGAAATATATTTGTGATGTAATTATTTTTAGAAATAATTGCATATTGGCTTCAAAAGTTTAGTAAAGACACTTTCATGATATTGCACACACCCCATAAACAAGTTGGCAGTGTGGCTGTCAATTACACTTAATGGCTGCCCCTAAATATTTCTTGTAGTGCTGAATATTGTGGTTACCTGAAATAATTTTTTCTTGATATATAACCCACAATACAGCTTTCATTACAACACGAGCCTGTAATATTTTGGCCTGGCATGGGCGAGAGTGTAGCTGCTGCCAAGTTATTAGCATTGCTCCTGAAAGTAAAATATAACTTTCATGTTATATTTCATACAAAGATTTTTTGTGAAATTTTGTGAATGAAGCGTATAATGGTTGGGTATTTGTATTGTTAAAATATATATACATATACACTGTATTCTCTGCCATGATTTCAACCCACTGACTCATGATAGACATTTTGTGGACATGGTTATGTTATCGAATTAAAATTCATATTACTTACTGTCCATTATTAAGGCCATGAACGGGAGCTTTTAAAATACTGATGCAAATTATTCAAATACTTCGTACCAAAATGCATTGAAGAAACTCAAGTCAGTGCGTATGCACGGCAATGGTGATGTAAAAAATAGTTATTTAATTAGTAACTTGCCGCCCATTGCAAAAATCCTTGAAAAATATCAAGCAAAATGTTTCTCTTAAAAAAATTATTTCGGGAAGAACTGTAACACTATCAAGGTCTTACAATGAACTTACCTTTCAACTGTTTTTACACTTTAAGAATATATATATTTCTAATTTGATACTTTTCTATTGCTTTAGTTAAACTTTACATCATGTAAACGGACAACACAGCATTTATTATGTAATCATTTCATCCCCTTATTATTTACTAGCTGCCCGACCCGGCTTCGCACGGCTATACTAATGGAAAAAAATTAAGCCACATCTCCCATTTACAGTAATGGTAAATAAAAAAAATTCAGTGAAAATTTATTCTAATGCTGTATAATGTACCTGATAGAAAATGAACAGCACCGATGGTTTCCTGACTCGTGCACGCAACGTACAACTGATGTACCCGTACTTCGCTACGGCAGTCTACAGGCAGATCACTCTTGCGCCGCTCATTATACATGCCCCTCCTTGTGGGTACGCCACGGCCGCGCGATGCTTGTTGCCATGGAGATGCAGAAGGCATGAACAATGCGAAATCCTGTTCTCATGCAGACAAAGTACCCACTGTTGCCTGGTTTTAACCACCCATGGGATCTAATTTTCGGAAAATGTCATCCTGCGTAACATAAGGAACATTACTGTGAAGTTTCAAGTCTGTAAAATATATATACTTGAAAAAAAGGGCAATTTTTGATATTAAAGTACCCGCAAAATTTCAACAGTGATGAGGACTGCACTAACAATGAAATAGTCGTTGCCATAGAGACGAATGAAGCATCAACAAAGCAACAGCTGTTGCCATGGTGATTTCCTACCAAAAACTGGAAATTTTGATATACTACGCCCCCGAAACTCCCCTTGGGGATTGGATTTCCGCAGAATCCGTTCTTAGTGAGCGTCTACATCACAAAATGAGTAACTATGCTAAATTTCAAGTCAATCGGGTGTATAGTTTTAGAGATCTCGTGATGAGTGAGTGAGTGAGCGGTATTTCGCTTAATAAACTTCTAGTGCCTGCAACACACACTTCGTACATGTACTGCATGTTGTATCTAACCCCCTTCAATGCATTTGATTCTAAATTGGACTTTTAGTAAGGATCCCTAATGTTATTGATAATATAATATAGCCTTCCCCGATAAATGTACTATCCAACACTGAAAGAATTGTTCAAATCTGACCAGTGGTTCCTGAGATTAGCGTGTTCAAACAAACAAACAAACTCTTCAGCTTTATAATATTAGTATAGATTAAATAAACACTACACTCATAAGCCACTCTTATTGTAAACAAGAAGTAAGAAACTAAGCTAGCCATGGGTTGTTTCAGATACGTACAGCTGTTTAGCATAATTTGTTGGAAGTCCGAGCTGTCTGATGCATGCTGCATTCGCTTAGGGCCTTGAATTGTGTATACCAAAATAACTTATTCACTCGTACACTCTCTTGATACCCTTGCTTAGATTACATATAATAATTAATACAAAATGCGTGTTTTGAAATTAAATCCTGTAAGATTTTTACTTACTGAACTAGCTGTTGCTTCCTTTTCTTCCACCAAGCACGAGAGATTTTCTTTCTTGACAATCTTCTGATACATCGTCTTACAGTAGACTTTTATTTTCTTTTGAGAATTGCTAACTTTTTTTCTGCGACATTGCACATGAAAAAAACGTATTACCTATTCTGTTCAACTAGCCCAGAATGTCTGCGCTACACCTTCGGAAAACAGTTTGAGAGAGGAACCGGTTATCGGCAACACAATCTTAGCGCGTATTGTGTCTCATATTTGTTGCCCTTGGATTCGCAGTGGAAGAAGTGTCTAACGATCAGGTAGGGAAATATACAAATGTTGAGCTAGATGGGCGCGTTGCCCTTGTTGTCACGGGCAGCCTTAATGCTTTATAGAATGGTTTGGTATTTTAAGCTATAAATATTGTTTGTGATATCATGAACCATTATCCAATTGAGACACCTGCCAACTGCCTCTAAGCAGTAGAATATTTTCGTCAACCTAAAATGGCAGCTAATTAGATATGGTTTTTTTTTTTTTAGGATATGTTTGGTGATAGAGAGCTCAAATTGGTCCCATTTGAAAGCTTTTTTTTTTTCAACGAGCTTTCATATGGTATACAACTTGATAAGATTTGCATAATTAAAAAGTACCAAAAAATATGAAATAGTCAAATTTTGGTTTTCTAAAATTGTAAATCCATAATTTTGGAAACATTGGGTGTACCATTCTCATTTCACCTGTTAAATATCATTTTGGGACCATTATGAGTTAATGAGATACAAGGCATAAAGCAGTGGCATGAGTTGAGCAGGTAATTTAATAGAACCATTTTCTTTTAAAATTAATTTTTATTACTCTTGAGTGAGGTATGAATGTTTTTAAGCACTCTTATACTAAGCCATTCATTAGAACTTAAATTATAATAGTAGCTAACCTGGTACTCGGTATTTACGTGCCTTTGTTGTGCACAACTATGAAATATTTGAGTGGCATTTTGTACTTTAATGTCAGGGAGGTAGGTTGTGTGTTTGGCCTGTTGTATTGTCTGGGTGAACCTTGCACAGGATGTCTGCGGATAAAACCAAATATCAGAAGTGGGATAAGAGAAAGATAGAGATGGTGCCTCAGACTTTCTTATTGGTGCAGAATGGCATTACAGGGTTCCTACAATCTGGAATGTCAGGGAAAGTCAGGGAAAAATAGAGGTGTCAGGGAAAGTCAGTGAGATAGCTATAAAGTCAGGGAAAGTCAGGGAGATAGCTATAAAGTTAGTGAAATGAAGTGGAAAGTAAAATTTCGAAAAATAACTCTGAAAGAAATATATCTAATCAAAAAACATCATAGGTCTGGCTATTAGCTATGTACATACATCATCTCTAGTTGCAATAAATTCTGTTCCGCTCACTGTATCTTTTGAAGGTTACTGCAGTCTTCTGCATGCAGTAGTGAATGAAGATGTGAAAGTAGTAAAGAAGTTCACTAACTCGGCTTGTATGTCTTTAAGTTTTGAGATATATTAAGTATTATGCTGTATTTACCATTTGTAGTGTTTTGCCAACACTGTTATATAGGAAATGTGGGGTAGTTAGGTTGGTAGGCCTGCAGTGTAAATAGAGGCCAGTTTGTAATGATGGCGGCCAGCGTGTCGGTCGTTGTTCATGGTGATTGTATACGGGAGTGAGGACTGCAACCTAAATATGTGTTGAGGGACATAACAGTGGCGACGAGGAAAATTATTCTTTCCCGGGCGTGCGTGTGGGAAACGTAAACAACTACCGCGATGGCGATGTTTCCCGCGTTCGGTGAATTTGTTCCAGGGCGTGACACGTGGCACACATATTCGGAACGATTGGAATACTACTTTGTGGCGAACAAAATAAAAGACAGTGATGGAAAACGGGCTATATTTTTCACCATTTGTGGGGCAGAGCTTTATAACCTTGTGACCTCATTAGTGGCCCCAAAGTCAACATCCGAGGTGGCATTTCCGGATATTTTGGCGGTACTCACGCAACACTGTGAACCCAAACCGAGTGAGATCGTGGAATCGTTCAAATTCCATAATAGGAACCAGCGCGAAGGTGAATCGGTGGCGGAATTCGTGGCGGACTTACGACGGCTCAGCATACACTGCAATTTTGCGGATTTGGATCGTATGTTGCGGGATCGGGTGGTGTGTGGTGCGCGGGACACAAAGGTGCAACACACACTTTTGACAAAAGACAACTTAACATTTAAGGAAGCGGTTGAGTTGGCCACAGCGGCTGAAGCCACAGGCCGCAATGTCCACGATCTACAGGTGCAGCAGGGCACAGATGCTGGGGCAGTGCTGAAAGTGGGACGCATCAGGTACGACAAAAAGGTGGTTAAGAACGACCAGAAGCGGAGTCAAGTCCAGGTGGACCAACAACTTGCAGCTGACAGGCGTGCGTGTTGGAGGTGCAATGGAGACCACAGCCCAACCCAATGCCGACACATCCAGACAGTGTGCAATTTTTGTGCTAAAAGAGGGCACCTGGAAAGGGCGTGTATCACCAAGAGGAGGAAAGGTAATACAGGAGTGAATGGGGGGTCCCGAGACCGAAAGGAGATGGGCAGGCCTAGTAAGAGTGCCAGTGACACTGCCGGCACCTACAACCTTACAAACCAACCAGACAGTGACGAAGAGGATGGAGCAGTTTACAAGGTATTTCAGACGTCGGCGAGCAATTGTACGAGTGAACCACCAATTGTTTTAGATGTGTGGCTGAATGGTCAGAGACTTCCTATGGAAATTGACACTGGCGCAAGTTTCTCGATCATCAGTTTTGAGACATACAAGAAACTGTGGCCCGATCGACCAGCCCTAACAGATGCAAACCTGGTTCTACACACGTGGTCGCAGGAAAAGTTGGGGGTTAGGGGGACTCTAGAAGTATTGGTACAGACAAAGACTAGTGAATGTAGACTACCAGTGTTGGTGGCGGAAGGGAAGGGGCCTAGTCTGGTGGGCAGGAATTGGTTAGAACCACTGGGTATACAAGTAGCAGGCATTTACCAAATATCACATCAGGAAGTACCCCCTGCAGTGCAACACCATGCACGGGTGTTAGACAGTGTAGAGCTGGGCAAATACGTAGGGCCCCCAGTGACAATGGAGCTGGAACCTGGAGCAACAGTTGACCGACAGGGACCCTGTCCTCCGTCAAGTAAAGCAGCACACAAGCCAAGGTTGGCAGGGCAGGAAGGCAGACTCTGAGGAGTTGTGGCCATATTGGAACAGGAGAGAGGCGTTATCCCTTCACAAGGGCT
This sequence comes from Bacillus rossius redtenbacheri, assembly GCF_032445375.1. Lineage (NCBI taxonomy): Eukaryota > Metazoa > Arthropoda > Insecta > Phasmatodea > Bacillidae > Bacillus > Bacillus rossius. The sequence goes on along the minus strand of NC_086331.1, from coordinate 60,574,993 downwards.
GTCTCTTGTGGGGCAATAGGGTGGTTATTCCAGAGGGGCGTCGCAGGGAACTGTTGATGGTCCTTCATGCCGCACATGACGGAATTGTCAAGTCTAAGATGGTTGCCCGGAGTTATATGTGGTGGCCCGGAATGGACAGGGACATCGAGCAAATGGTAGGTCAGTGCGCAATCTGCCAGCAGCAGCGAGCCAACCCGCCCAAAGTGAAGGAGGTGAAATGGGCACCGGAGAGTGAGCCATGGGTTAGGCTACACATGGATTTCCTGGGTCCTTTCCAGGGGAAGGTTTTCCTCATTGTGGTGGATGCGCACTCAAAATGGCCAGAAGTGAAGGCAATGCATAACATGTCATCAGGTGCAGTTATCCAGGCGCTACGAGAGATCTTCAGTTGCCATGGGATTCCCCGGTACCTGGTCTCAGACAACGGGACAGCTTTTGTGTCCCGAGAGATGGAAGAATTCCTAACGAAGAATGGAGTTGTACTAATGCGCACACCACCATTCCATCCAGCCACAAACGGTCAAGCGGAGCGCATGGTGCAGACGGTGAAGTATAAACTGCGGAAAATGGGAGCGGGAGACTGGCACACACGAGTCGCTCGAATGTTGTTGGCGTTGCGCACAACACCACTGGGAGGATCTCATAAGACACCGGCAGAACTCCTAATGGGGAGACCATTAAGAACGGTGCTGGACCAGATACGCCCCAAACCAAGTTTTCAAGGCGAGGAGACCCAAGAGGTCACAAACCACCACAGGGGCAGGTTTTTTTTAGTTGGGCAGCAGGTGCTTCTTCGTGACTATAGAGGGACTCGTAAGTGGATACCAGGAACCATTGTATCCAAACAAGGGCCCGTGACATACACAACCCAAGATAAGAACGGCAACGTGTATAGACGTCACGTGGACCAATTGCTGAGCAACAAAGTGGCACATCCATCAAGCCAGGCGGTGTCAGTTACATGTACTGATGGCTGTGCTGCGACCAATCGTGGCAGTACCACCCTGCGTCAGCTCATGCCGACTGACGGGATGGCTCTGACAGAGCCAACGCAGGTCCCAGCGACCATACAGCGGAACCCTATTCCGATGGAGCCGGCACAGGTACCATTGACCGTACAGGAGCAACCGGCAGAGAATTGGAAGGAGCGGAAGGGTAAACAGCAACAGCTGCCGGGGACATCACCAGTGGGAGCATCAACACCGGACCACAGCAGCAGCCCTTTCAGAGGGTTTGCACATCATCGTGACCAGGGGCCAGAGCCATGGGAGGGACTGCAGATGGAGCTGATACGCGCACAACCGCCCAGGAGATCCACCAGGGCGAGGATGGTACCGGGGAAGCTGCAAGACTATGTGTAGAAATCTTAAGGGGGGAAGTGTTATATAGGAAATGTGGGGTAGTTAGGTTGGTAGGCCTGCAGTGTAAATAGAGGCCAGTTTGTAATGATGGCGGCCAGCGTGTCGGTCGTTGTTCATGGTGATTGTATACGGGAGTGAGGACTGCAACCTAAATATGTGTTGAGGGACATAACAAACACACTTACTAGTTTGTTTCAAAATACAGTGGAACCCCTGAAATACACTTTTCAAGGGGAAAACTGAAAAAGGTGTAATTCGGAGGAAAGTTTAATTGAGGGGAAAGTACAATTTTACTAAAAACTACATGATGATAGATATAATTATTCTTCAAGTCAACGCTTGATGTAATAAAATTTTACAACAATAACTATATTATTTTTGTTTGCAATAAACTTTAGTATTTAATGGCAATCCTAAAACTTAAGTAAAATTATGTTACAGGCCTAACATTAACAACTTGATATTTTTAAATTTTTTTGCCATTGGTCCACATTGTTCTGCGGCATTTTCGATGGACGTTCGATTATGGACAATTGTGTTTAATGTAGACATGAGAAATTCTCAATGCCTTGGCTAAGGCCACACGTGATCCAACGTGGTTGTCAAACTAACTCAAAATATTCAATTTTTGCTTAACTGTTAACACAGGGTGTCCACCCACCGGGAATACCGGGAAATGTCAGGGAATTTCATCAGTCAGGGAAAAGTCAGGGAATTTTAACTTAAGTCAGGGAAAGTTTTGAATAATTTAGTTTACTGTACATTACTTATTACTTGTGTGTTTACTTAAAGCTTGGGTGATTATAGCATTAAGACATTATCTACTTACTTTAATGAAAAAATTCAATGTTACAAGTAATAAAACATACTTTATTGCACGTTATTGGCACTACTAGTTGACCGATAACGTGTATTGAAGAGTTTGTCGATGGATCGAATTTAATAGTCAATTTTGAATGAATTTTTGATAAGTCGCACGGTCGCAGAGGAAAGCAGCGCAGCAAAGCAATATGGCGTAGAATTAAATACATTACATGTGTGAGGTACGTGAAATATATCGTGATCGCACTTGAACAACTTGGAATATATAATGTTGGTGTTGTATTTGCGTGAAAATACAAACACGCATTACTAGCCGCAGGTATGCATATTTTGTGAGTCTGTTAAACATATTCTGTAGCATACGGGAGTAGTGAATTGATGTGTTGCACGCTGGTTTAGACATTTGCAAGAAATATATTTAACCTGTAGATGAAGTATTTTTGCCGCAAGAGCTAAGTGTAAAATAGGAAAGACTCAGATTTGAAAATAGGTTACATACTGCCTTTGAAATGAAAACTAGTTAAGTTTATACAGAATAATATGAGGTCTTTTTGTCACTCGAAAAGCAGCTGCTCTCGTAAACAGTTACCTAGGATTGACAAGCTGGTTGTATTTCGGGTGTAAAAAATTTGCAGTGTAAATAAATTTCACAAGTCTGAAATCTGCATTTTTTCAGTAAATGTTCTTAAGTGAATCACACTTTTGACTGTTTTGAATGGTTAATTACGAGTTTTTGGGCTTGCCTGTAAATAAAGTTTTTTCCTTCCGAAATTGGTGTTTTCCGGCTTAAAATTAAATGTACTTTTTAAAAAAAAACACTGGACCCTTCACGTGTATTAGTAGTAGTTTTTACGATTTACTCTTTATCTCTTGAAACTTAGACACGTGACGTGTCCTCATGTATGTTATATATGGCAATGGAAACAATAAATACAGTCAGGTTAGATCAAGTTAGTTTGCGATCTTATATTATCATTAATAAACTTGAACAATTTCTTAATTACACTTAAAAATAAGACATACGCGGTGCAGAAAACAATGCAACGTAGGTAACAAATATGCCGATATTTCATTAGGTCTAACTATATTGCAAATGTAAATGTAAAATTAAGTGGAATGCATTCTAAAAAGCAGTCTTACTAACAAAAAAAAATTAACATAACATACCTAACCCAACAGAGAGATTAAAAAGGGTTTTATTGAACATAAAACATATGCTCCAAATCTTAAGATCTCGGATGGCAACGTGCTTACATTACCTGGTAATGGCCGCCGCGTGGTGAAGAGTAAATTTGTAAAAATTAACGGAAATATATTATCGAACACATTATTTTCGAAAGATGAATTTAATTTTACGTTGAAATACAGTTAAATTTCCAAATAAAATAAGTTTTTCTGCACGTAAAAACCGCCGGAATGCTTGCTATGTTCCAAGTCATAAAGCCTAAATTGTAAAAAAAGTTATTAAGATACATTAAAGCTCCCATGATTTTCTGAAAGTATGTTCATTTTACATCGGAAAACACCAATTTCGGAAGGAAAAATCTTTATTTACAGGCAAGCCCAAAAACTCGTAATTAACAGTTGAAACTATGCCTAACCAAAGTCGTATGAATGAAACAAGTGATAGTGCTCAGTCACATGTAATAATGTAAACTACTTTCAGGTTGCTGTGCATAACATTACTTAAATAGGTTTAAGACTTAGTTATGTTACCTAAAGTAATCGTACGTGAAAATAGTTAAATAAAAGTGTGGTTTGCTTGCATCAGTTATATAAAAAGCAATGAAAGGTTGTTAAGTTAAACTGGGTTTAATTTTTTTTATTTTTGAAAAAGTGAAAATATTAACATTAAGTCTGCATCAATGGTTATTTTCTTTACAGAAATGTCACTTTCGAAATAAAAAAAATGTTCCTTTAATTCTGAATGGATGCTGAATGAAAAATATTCTTCATGGTTGCAACCTATGCCAAAAGATCCATGGAGAGCCTTTTGCACAGTGTGCAAAACCAGTTTTGCACTCAGCAATATGGGAAGGCGGGCAGTTACAAGCCACATGGAGGGAAGGAAACATCAGGTTGCCATAAACTCAGTCTTGCAGTCATCCAAGGTACATTTTTTTTTTAAACAAAATTCCGGAGCCACTTCATTAGAACAGCCATCAATGCAAACATCACTACCGTGTTCTCAAGAACAAAATATTTCCAATGACATTTTTAAGGAGGCTACATTATCAACTTTACAAGAATGTAAAACTGTATCAGTGGACTCAGGCAAAGGGTTAGAAGGTTTTATTTTGAAAGAGTGTGGTGAAAGCAGAAGTTCTGTGGTGCATGCACAGTGTAATGCAACATTTCTCTTTACGGGCAAGTGAGGAAAGTGTGACATTGTTTCCTCTTTTATTTCCAGACTCCAAAGTTGCTTCCAAGATGCAGTTGCACAAAACAAAAATTGCTTATGTAATTTTGCATGGTATAGCTCCATTTTTCAAAGACAAACTTCTGGATGAGTGCAAGAGATGTACACATTTTTGTGTGGGTTTCGACGAATCGTTGAATAAAGTGTCACAAAAGAATCAGATGGACATTGTAATACGTTTTTGGAACTCGAACACTAACTCAGTGTCGACACGTTATTTTGGGTCGGTGTTTTTGGGTCATTCCACTTCTCTTGACCTACTTAATGGTTTCTTACGGGCATTGAAAGGTCTTGATCTTAACTGCAATAAAAGAAACTGGTTGGTGCATTATAGAATTTCTCAGAGCACTTCATTTTTTATTTCAGCATGTACCTGCTTGTAGAGCTGATTATTACTTCTATTTAGGTTCACAAGTTCCCAATGAAATATCGTGCCATCCGTTGGGTTGAGAATTTCAGTGTAGCTGCTAGGGCATTGCAAATTCTTATGTTGTGGGTGTGAAGGAGGACAGGAAAACCCCATCATGTAATAGTTTTAAAATTGTGTCGAAGGGTATTCAGGATAAGCTACTGAAGGCAAAGCTTTGCTTTTTTCAGTTACTTGCAGCAGACTTGGAACTTTTCTTGACAAAATTCCAGTCAGATTCTCCTCTTGCACCACTCTTGTATGAAGCAATATTAGCCACAATGAAATGTGTTTTATCAAGGTTTGTGAAATCAGATGTGATTGAACGTGCCAAAAGCATAGCATCAGTGGAATTCGAGAAAAAAGAAAACTTGATTTTTGCTAAAAACATTGATCTAGGATATTCTACTACTGCAGCACTTCGTAATACACATGGAGTTAACGAAAAAGAGGTGTTGGAATTTCGTTTGGACTGCTGGAACGCCATGGTTGTTTTTTGTAAACTTTTAGTAGAACTGTCTCCAATTAAATTCACGCTCACCAAAGGAATTTCCTGTTTTGACCCAGAAGTAGCGAGAATACCAGCCATTAGAGATAAGCGTTTGAATCTTGCCTTAAAAACTTTTGTTTCCAATAATTGGATTTCAGGTACTGAAGCTGACAAGGTTCAAAGAGAATTCAGGGAAGTATGTGCAAGCAACACATTTCTAGATGTTGCTAAAACTTTTTCACCCCATAATGAAAGACTAGACAGTTTTTAGTTTTGTAGTCTTCTGCCTACAAGATCAGGCATGTCTGAAGCACTTACATCATTTTTAAAAATGATCTTAATTTTGTTTCACGGAAATGCTGCATTGGAACGGGGTTTTTCCGTAAACAAGGAAATCCTCTTAGAAAATCTTCATGAAGAATCGCTTATAGCACAGAGATTTGTCTACGATGCAGTGCTGGTTCACGAAGGTTTAAGGAATGTTACAGTCTGCAAACAGTTAATTCAGTATGCAAGAAATGCACATGGGGTATATGTTGAAGCTCTGAAAAAACGTGAAAGTCAAGAAGCAGAAGAGGCTACCCAGAGTGAAAAGAAGAGAAAATTGAAGTTAAAGGAACTTTCCGAGAAGACGAGGAAGTTGTTGGAGGAAGCACAGCAGGCTGTTGCTGCTGTTGAGGAGGAAATGCTGTCTCTTTAAAAAAAAAAGTGAACACGTATGTGATTAGTGTACAGATGTGTAATTTTTTTAAATTTATTGTGCAAAGAAAAATATTTAAATACATTACCTTGCTTTAAACAAGTGAAACAAAAACTGTGTCAGGTATTTTACCTATAATTTTATTACATGCTTGTATAATTTGCCTATTAAAAAATTATCCTTGTGTTCACTCTGGACAGTGTGGAATGACTGTTCCTAAGGGGATACACTGACATTGTTTAATCATGTAATGTAGGCATAATTTTTTTGCTACTGTTGTGTAATGTGTTGTGTGATATTTCACAATAATTATTCACATTACTTTTCTGGATAAATGTTTTTCAGGGGCATAATTTGTTGACACATCTTAAGTACTTACTTTGCCATTAGGATATTGTGGTAAGTTTGGTAAAATTGGTAAGTTTTAAGTTAACTGCTGGGCATTTTAATAATACATAAAAAGAAAGCTGTTCTCCAATCTCATAGTTCTGTGATAATTCCAAGTGATTTTAACTAAGCTGTTTACAGGCAGAGTAATCTAGGTAATTTTGGCATTTCTTAATAGTCAGGGAAAAATTTTATGAATGGTCAGGGAAAACAGGGAATTTCAGAATTGGATTTGGGTGGACACCCTGTAACAGCGTTTATTTCACGACCACTCGCCATTGCACGGATATCGCGAAAAGTAATCATAAACGTGAATAAATTATCTGTAGAACGTGTCAATAAAGCACGAAAATTTACGTCAAGGTAAACAAAAACAAAGCCCAAAATCACTGGTACCAAACAAACAGTGGCGTGCAGTATCTGTTGCCAACTTTTGCCAAGGAGTGAGAAACTGTATTTGCTACGCGGACGTGTTCCTTTCACTTCATGGAACGATCACCCTTGAAAAACACCATATTTCAAGGATTTATATATTTTACGGTGATATAGGATGTTAAATAACGCGAACCTAACTTAACCTTTCACTTTGGTAAACTTCGGAACTGTTTGGGTTGTGGTGGTGGCTCTCTTGCCTGTGAAAAGAAGACTACCTGTTTGTTGCATGTGGAGTAGTAAGCTTTTGTGTTTAACCATCCACCTACTTTGTTATGTTCCAGGTTGATTATGTAAAGACTGTTACAGTTCATTATGTCTGACAAAAAAACTGTATTTAATCAGCTGTGGCTGAACCCAGCTCTGTTTCCAGATTTTTCAGCATGGGTGTGTCCTGTAGATGGGCATAATACTCAAGCATTTTTTAGTGTGTGTAAAAAGACTTTGAACTTGAGCAATATGGGAAAGAAAGCATTAGTTTCTCATGGGAAAGGACCAACCCATTTGAAAATGTTGGGAGGTGCAACAAGTCAGACTTCTTTGTCTTCTTTTTTCATAAAGACTCCAGGTAATATTGCAAGTTGTTCTGGATCAACACCGATTTCAGGCGTTAACCTAGACAAGGGACAGAGTAGTGATTCTTCTTGCTCAAATAGTGTCTTCACGTCACAATGCACTCTGCTTCAGATAAACATGGTCACTAGTCTACAGAATGTAGTGCCTCAAAGAAATCTCAACAGTTACGTTTTAAAAGAAGATGCAATGAAAGCAGAGATTATTTGGAGTCTGCAGGTTGTGTGCAGGAAAATGTCTTTTAATTCTTGCAGTAACATAAGCACTGTATTTAAAATGATGTTTCCCGATAGTGCAGTTGCCAATGCATTTACTTTAGGAGGAGATAAAGTTGCCTATGTTCTTGTTCACGGGCTAGCACCGTACTTCCAACAGAATATGCTAGATCGCCTGAAGTTGTGCGACAATTTTGTATTATGTTTTGATGAAGCATTGAACAAAGTAGTTTAGCGAGGACAAATGGACATAGTAATTAGGTTTTGGGATGAAGAAAAGCAAATGGTTATTACCAGATACTTGAACAGTGTGTTTCTTGATAGAAGCACAGCTGAACATTTTCTTAGGAATTCTTTGGATGGAATTGCTCCTCTTGTCACCTTCCAAAATAATACAGGTGTCTATGGATGGCCCCAATGTCAATTTGAAATTTTTCAAATGTCTCCAAGAACACATCAGATCCACCACAAGCAATGAAACTTTCACATTACTGAATCTGGGTACGTGTATTTTGCATGTGGTTCATGGTGCTTTGAAAACTGGCATTGAATCTGTTGGATGGGACATTAGTACCTTGTTGCTACACTTATATTTTCTTTTCCATGTTTCTCCAGCTCGACGAGCATTATTTACAGAGCTGACGGAATGCACAATATTTCCTTTGAAGTTCTGTAATGTACGAAGGCTAGACAGTGCCAAGTGCCTTAAAAGAGTGTTAGAGATATGGGATCATGTTGCAAAATTTGTTAATGTAGCCAAGCTTCCGAAGACAAAAGTTGCAAAACCTTGATTGAAGCCGTTCGTGATCCATTTGTAAAGTGTAAATTGGCATTCTGCAAGACAATTGCAGATGAGTGTGAGCCCTTTCTTAAGAAGTTTCAAACTTCAAAACCCATGAGTCCATTTATTTTTGAAGCAGTGCAGAAACTTCTGAGAGAAATTATGAACCGCTGTGTAAAGCCTGACGTGATGAAGTGTACTAGCACAAATCTGCTCTCTATTGATGTAAAAAAATCAGACAATTTGATCCTAAGCAATAAAGTTGATGTTGGATTTGCAGTAAAACACTTTCTTGCAGAAGTATCAACCTCTGTAACGGAAAGAGAAAAGCTTGAGTTTATGCATGAATGTCGGGGTATGTTGACAGCCATGACTGCCAAACTTCAAGAAAGATGTCCTTTGAAGTACAAAGCAGTTAGAGGATTGTCTTCTCTAGATCCCTCGATTATTCAACACTCACCTTCGCTTGGTCAGAAAAGGTTTTCTTTTCTTTTAGATGAGCTACTTGCTTCAAACAAAATAGATGATGAAGTTGCAGAAAAGGCTAAAAAAAAGAATACTGTAACTTGTGTGATATGAAGAAAACTGTACTTAGTAAAATTTTTCAAGAACACTGCAAAAATAATGAGGAGGCAAGACTCGATAGTACCTATGGAAACTTCATGAGAGGAAGTGAAGTGTACAAAAACCTGTGGGAAGTTATTAAGATATGTCTTGTGCTCTCCCATGGTAATGCAACGGTGGAAGGGGGTTTTTCAATTAATAAGTCACTATTGGTTGAAAACATGCCAGAAAAGACAGTGATAGCACAATGCCGTATTCTAGATGAAGTGCAACAGGCAGGAGGGATTGAGAATGTGAAAATAGTTAAAAGGATGTTACATTATGTGAAAAGTGCTCGAAAACGATATCAAGATTATTTGGAACTTGGAAAACAGAAAACAAATGAGGAAACAACAAGAAAGGGAGAAAAGAGATTGTTAGAAAAACAAGTGAAAGAGTTAGTAGAAGAAAGAAAAAAAATTATGAGGGAAATAGAAGAAAAAAAGGAAGCAATGGAAAGGGAATTAAAAGAACTTAAAAAAAAAAGAGCTTTGCAGTAAGTAGTATTACAAATTTTTTGAATTTATTTGTTACATGTTAACATTTTGTTTTGTAATTGAATTACATATTTATTGAATCACAGTGTTTTGAATTTTTTAATATTCATGTCAAAAATGGAAGTTTTAGTAAAGTTTGTGTATGCTTTCTGACATTTATATTTAAGGCGTGGTATGGTTAGCTGAAGGAAAGGAGGCCAATATAATTAGGGCACAGTTAAAACATCAATATTTTTTGTAAAACAGAATTATTTTTTTTCGTAATTGGTCAGGGAAGTTTCAATGAATGGCCAGGGAAAATTCAGGGAAATAAATTTGACTCAGGATGTAGGAACCCTGCTTAATTCAGCCACAGCACTTGGGAAGGGATCATATGATGGTGTTTGGAAGTACAGTTGAAATTGGCAACATGTGCAAAATAAATTATTTTGGATATAAATATTTTCTTTGCTGCACAAGGAGAATGCATTGAAAGTGAAGAAAATATGACAAATAAGTTCTGCTATTTACATGATGAAACTAAATACTTTCATACCACAAGAGGATAGAATGAAAGTTTTGACAAAACATGTTTCTTTATCAAAACCTGGCTTGAGTGTTCTGTGACATCTGATGACATGCTAGTTATAAGTGAGATACGTGAATACATAGTAACAGGTTAGATTGACAGGCTGGCTTATGTTTGGTAAAGGCGAAGCAGCAGATGAAGTCAAACTGACATTTCTCCACCCAGCAGGACCATCTCCATCTTTCTTATATCCCACTCAATCTGGTATTCTCTGGATTTCATCAGCAGTCATCCTGTGGATGGTTCACTTAGTCACTCCAACACGCAAAAAATGCAAGCTACCTCCCTAACATTAAAGAATAAAAAGCCACTAAAATGTTTTCATAGATTCAATGCACAACAAAGGCACTTAAATATGGAGTACCAGGTTAGTCTACCATTATCATTGATGTAAATTCTACCTAGGTTAAAATTGGTTAGTAGCCTATACATATTACGTGTTTAAGATGATATGACTGGATTAGTATGCAAGTACTTAAAACAACAGTATTTGTACCTCCAAGCAATTAAATAGTAATTAATTTTAACAAAAAATGATGCTCTTAAATTACTTGCTCTCAACTCCTGCTACTATGAGAATGGTACAGTTAATTTTTTTCTTTCAATTTTTTAATATTGCATTTTTAGGAAACCAAATTTGGAATATTCTATCATTTTTTGTATTTTTTAATAAAGCAATGCCTTTCAATTTGTATATAATATAAAAGCTTATTTAAAAAGCCTTCAGATGGGACCAGTTTGAGCTTTTTAACACCTACTGCTTCCAAATGACAATTTTATGAATCCGAGACATTTAAATTTAATGTGTTTTGCTAATAGTTAAAAAAAACCTCATTCAAAAAATCTAAATGAAAAAAATTCATTTACTTCATGTATGCAAGCTGTAAACCAAATTTTAAAAAAAAATTGAAATCAAATATGGTCAGGGTTAGTTGTTCCTTATTGCTTATCAGTCAGTTTTATAATATTTTCAAAATGAAATATATTTTGAAAGCGGTACAGTTTCACATCACAACCATATTTTTAATGTTTCACGTTAAAATACAATTGGATATGTTACGAAACAGTGTTCCGTATTGAGTATCTAGTTTATATGAATAATTTATAATTCATATTTTGGTAATTGTACATTTTCAAACTGCTTACTTTCTTTTTTTACTTTTAAATAAAATTGGATATGTTACACAGAAAAATTGCTCCCTGAAACAATGTTTCTCAAAGTTTTATAAATATTTTCAAAATGAAATATTTTTTTTGTAATTATACAGCTTTGCATTACAGAGCAACCTATTCCTTTCTTTATTTTAATATTTTATTTTAAAATACTCGTGGATATGCAATAAGGTACAATTACTGGTATGATAGGATGTCTGCACTGATTTGATGCCTAATCACACAAATATGGAAAACTAGTCAACCATTTCAGACAGTAAAAAATTGTTGCTTTTAAAATTATTCAGTACTATTATGGAAAGAACTAGCAAAACACATCTGGGCTCTATATTGTTTGTATATGTAGATAAGAGTTTTCTCTATAAGGAATAGTAATGAGGTGTCGCAGTGGCAAGACACTGAACTTCCATTCCATTTTCTGCCAACCTGATTTTGTCTTCCATGGTTCCAGACTACAATATGCCATGGGAAATTACTCCCTCAGTATTCCTGTTTAAATGTGTGTTATTGCCTTTAATGCTATGTGATGACTTTAAGATGTTAAAACACCAAGACAATTACCTAATTTACAAAAATGTTTCGCACATGTACATCAGAATAGCTCATCTTTTTTTGTACAGCAGATGTTAATTACATATAATTAGCTATTTTATCTTGTATTTTGAACCTGAGTTAAATCATCCCTAGGCTACTTTGCTATTCACTCACCCAAAAAGCCATTATATTTAATAAGGTCTTAGTTGTAAAACCTATAAGTTTTTATATATAATTGTGGTTTTTGCATCATGGTTTTATTTTGATAATTTAATGTGATAGGAATTATTTGTATTTATTTAAAAGTAATTAGGATTATTGTCGAGCCTTAAGTTCTTTGTAGCTGCCAAAACAATTCAGTTTAGTTTACAATGGTGAAAATATAGCAAATTTATTTTACTTAAAAAATAAATCTGCAGTTTCAATATAAGTAAAAGATTTAACACTAGATGTAAATATCTGTAAACTAAGAGACCATGGTAGCCAACATTTATTCCTCACATTTGTCATTAATTTTAACATGACTTCATTTTGTTCCAATTATTTTAAATCATTAGCATAAAATTGTATTTATATGATCTGTAATATATTAACATTCCTTCCTTTTAGCATTTAATGTCTCTTTTCAAATAATTTGTGCAATTTTAAGCAGACATTATAGTAACATTCAATGTTGGTTGTCTGAAATGCTTATGGTCGATTTGAGCGGCTAGCTGGAGTGGAAATGTCGGTGCGATAGAATGTTCCCGAATGAGCTTCCCTTTACCAACAACTTGAAACTTTGTATAGAGGTTTTTGGTTACTGCTTACTTTTGTCGGCATACCAATCGATGGCTTAGAATGAAAACCTTGTATCTCATACCGAACATACAAGGTTTTCTCTCTACAATGTGGAGTGCTACTGATATACGTGGTTTCTTTTTTCCCGATAGAAAGCAGTAGGATGCACATTTTATTTCTTTCAGCCAAACATTTTGTGAGATACGAGGTTTTCCAGCTAAAAATATAAAAAACGTATTGTTGTCCAAAAATTGAGATACGAGGTTTTCATTCTAAGCCATCGCAATGTTGCTATCAGTCGCAGAAACTTAATATTTACGTGCTGGAGAAAATTTACCTTAGGTAATTTAAATGTGTAATAAATCAAAATGCTATGTTATTGTGGTTTATAGGCAGAATGGTATTTTGACATGCCTTTTGGACTTGAGTGCATTCACATTTCAAAGACGTTTAAAAGGGCCGATATTATTACCTCCTGCTAAATCCCTAGGTTAGCTAGCCCTTAGGTTAGGCTAGCCTCCGGTTAACGAACGAGGGGTGTATTATGACCCATACTTAGTCTGCGGTTGGCTAACCGGAACCTGACGAAGCGTGTGGTGTGATAATGGGTGTGTTGGTAATGAAATAAACCAGAATTTGGTAACATGTTGCAAGACAGTTTTTTTTCTGGTAGAATGTTAGTCAGCTGTTTGTTTGTATTGTGATTCGGAATGTTTACAGCTGCAGTGAAGAAATATGCCGCGAACTTTATCTTGCAACAGATATAATTAAATTAACCAAAAAACTACTTTGACGTCAAACCTGCTTTGTATTAAACCATAAAATTACAATTTACGATTCAAAACCGTGTGTTTTCAACTTTACTCTTGTATTGAAACTCTATACAAACAAATAAATAGGGATGACATTTTTGCTAGAGAACACTTATTTCTTTCATAAATTTCTTTCATAATCAAATAATATAGACCCTGTTTCGGGAAAATACTTGTCGATTTTCATTTCACTGGTGTAGGTTTCATTTTTGTACTAATAGTTTCGTATCACGTATCCAAATTAATCCGATCCTGATGGAATTAGTTTGTGGTATAGGATGCTTGCTGTTTTAATTTAGTAGGTCGAGAAATCCTAGACATTTGACTGGGGAAATAATTATGATTGTAAAATGTATACGAAAGAAATACATTTTTACAAGACCTGACATAATTTGTTTGCATCGTGATATGTTAAGGTATTTTGTGTTATGTACAGGATTTTTCAACATTCTAAATTAAAACAGCAAGTATAGTGAAAAACAAGACCAACATATATATAGGGTCATGCCGATAGGATCAAGGGATAAACTTGGATACGGGAAACAGAATAATTCCAGTGCTGTTTTCGTTTTGCACTTGCGTGGCAGGTAGATAATAAGTACATACCTAAAGGTTTGTAAGATAGGGAAGGGATAATTGGGTAACATTTATTTTCACATTCAATTGTATTCATTGAATTAGAACCACGTCTTAAGTCGTATGAAGTGCATTTCATTCCCGGCATATGCCCACTGTATTACGAATAAAAATTCAGATACAACTTCCACGAAAACACGCATTTTATAGGTAATAATATCCCTCGTTTTGCAATTTTAAAATTCACTTATTTACACATATTCTTAAGCAGGAACATTTAAGTTTATATACATTTCATACGTTTATGTACTTTGTGATCAATTATTTAAATAATAATACACGACTCGACGAGAATAGAAAAGCGTGACTACACTTTCATGGCATGTAATTTTTAATAAAACTTTGACGAATACGGCGAAGCGTTTTATATTTAGTAATAAATTATTCCATTGCATCCTGCAAATATTCAATAGAATTCCTCAAATAGTCATCATCACTATCAACAACTAACCTCGCCTGATACATCGCCATTTTATTTTCTGTTGCTTAGCCTCCGGTTAAGCAGCTAGCGGCCGGTTCATCCACCCGCTAGGTTAGCCGGAACTTTAACTGGAAGGTAGACGTTAACAGGGAGTCATAAAACCGAAATAAGAGCTAGCCTGCGGTTAAATTTTAGCCGGAACTTTAGCCGGGGGTCATAAAACCGACCCTAAATGGCCGTGTCGTAGGTGCAATACGTTCACATCCACCGCACGCAGCATATGAAGTGTTGTCGGTGCCATACGAAATTGTATTAATTTTCTATATAAGTCTTTATAAAGCATTATTAGCGATAGCTGTTGCTTATAATGTAATTATTAAGTACAAATGACTCTGCAAACTATGTAGGTCAGTGCATAGCCCACTAGAGTTAAATATGAATACTTATGTGTAAGCATATAATCGCTAATTTAAAAGTCTTAAGATTGTATCCAATTCGCGATGAAGAGAGCCACTGCTCATCAACTGAGTCTATTGGGTGCCAAGAAAATAAATAAATAGAATAAAAATAAGTATTGCTTAATAAATTTTAGGATTGTACTTATTATAATTTGCCGCCATGAGTTGGTGTTAAGCGTCAGGCTCTGTTGTACTAAGGCTGTTTCAAGAAGTGTCAAAATATTACGAATGCATTAAGATCTCCACCTCTCGCAGTCGTCACGGCCATCTAGGCTTTCTGGTTGAAACTGCGTCATGGTGCTAAAAGGTTTACATGATGACTCGCCTCCAACCCAGAAGCCAAGACTGTCATCACAAGTGCTTTTTACGGGAATAGTTTTTATTTTATTTTGCAAACGGTTGCTGTGTTTATGGTAGCATTTAGAAGCGGCGCACACGTGAATGCTTGGCCACTCGAAGTGCGGTTGCCATGTTAGGCACAGACTGAGGCGCGGCCGTGTCTTTTGAAACGCGTGTCGTAAGCGCAAGGTGTGGCACCGTGGCGCAGCCGCCACTCCCGCTCCTGCCCACCAGTTCCGCAACTGTGTCTGCTCGCAGGATGTTCCGTGGTCGGTCGACCGGTGTGCAGAGCTTCAGCTGGCCAACAGTTCGGATTGCTTGCGTTTTTGTTATTACTAATGACTCGAGTTAACACATGAAAGATAATTAAGCGAGAGCAGAAGTTCCTATACCCTTTAAAATGCCATATTCAAAGCAGAATTAAGTATAAACTAAGCGAATGCAGATTACCAGAGTGAAAATGTCATATAGAAACCTGTTATTTGCCCGGACTACACTACAACCTACCCTAGTTCTCTAGTTGTGCTCATAGAAAATATTCACTGAGCTTTACACTTTCTTATCGAACTAAGTGTTTTTATTTTATTTTTCTGCGACGTGCTTCTAGAGTATGAATAGAAAACCAGAGCACATTAAAATTAGCAATTTTTGTTTTTCTTTGTATCCCAGGCATTTGGCGTATATTTTCGCTTTTCAACTGGACTATCATTTTTCTTTCTTGTTCATTATATTCAATCAAGATTTCTCATTTCAGTCCGGATTGAAAGTTTGCTCTAAACCACTGTAAGTTTTTTTTTTCTGGAGAGTTAAAATACATATCACGATGTGTTAAAGATCTTTTCACGGTAATAAGGTTACTGCACAGAAACTTGAAGGAAAAAAAGGTGTGTTCCGTCCACTGCGTTGCGAGTATGGACAGTTGGCATAAGATACGCCCTTATGTTAACCTCGAACGCGAGAATGTAGTTTGAACCTCGTCATTGTGTTAATTAAATATATTTAGCCAAAATTCATAGTACATTTGCATTGTTTTTTTTGTATGACAGGGAATTAACATAGCTTTGGCCTCTTCTCAATGTCAATTATTTCTTCTCGGCGATTTCAAGTTGTAAACTATGCGGTAATATAAAATCGTAACTACTGCAAAAATATTGTTACTCATACTTAATGGTTAAATAAAAAAATAAATGATTACATTTTCTTCTCTTCCCCCTCCCCTGTAAGCTCTGTTGCACATGTGCATAGCTTGAGTTACGACGTGGTTTCTTGAGAATCATTTCATTTCCATTCGACGGCTTCATGGTGATTGCTTTTAAGTAAAAGTATAGTAAATGAATGATAATGTGACGAAAATTGTTTTTGACACATTTTCATTACATGCAATACGGGAGAGTGAGAAAAGGGTAGAAACATAATTTAGATTGTTAATTTGTCATTAATAAAACCACCTTTAATCACAAAGAAATATGTATGTATCATGACACGTCCGCTTCATAAGGCCAAATGAGCATGTGATAGTCCTCGGCCGCGAATGCGTCATGCTCACGTGGAGAGGGTTGCGGGTTCAATCCCAACCTAGGGCATTAACTAACTTGATAAACACAATAGTCGGTAGTGGTGTGGTTCCGAGCCCAATATAATCTGGACTTTTCTTGCCACCATTTGTCTTTGCGCAGAAACATGCAACACTTTCCACTTTGCATGTACCCCCAGTTAGAGTGCATTAGGAGTAGACTTCTGAAAAGTGTTGAAATTATCTGGAATAAACTATACAACAGTTAACTGGGTACCATTTCAAGGGGAAATACTAATAAAGTTGGAATACTTGGTAGAGCGTCCCGTAGCATGAGCTAATGTAGATAGATTTTCAGGCAGGGGTTGTTATTTGAGCACTTCCAATTATGTCTCTTTACCAAGAGTAATATAATATATACAGCGTTAATTTTTTAAAGACTTACTTCATGTTATTTAAGTTAAAAAATTGTTAAACAATGACTAAAAGTAAGAAAGAATTTGGTTAAAGTAATGGTCTGTTCAAACTGAAAAAAAAAAATATATATTACCAATATGCAGATTGATATTTGATGTTATAACTGAAAGTAAAACAACTACGAGTAAACTTGGCGTGATATTTTGTTAATGAACGTCAGATTTAACTTTTACTCCGGAGTGTTTTTTTATAGAGATGTTGAAAATATTGAAGAAATGGTTAATTATTTTTAATTTAAAGCCCATTTTATAAAAGTTCAAAGTGTGGCAAATATGTTCAATTTATGAGCATTCAAGCTGTCAATATGGAACAGTATATTGCCCTGTAGAAAAAAAAATATATATACATACATACATATAGTAAACCTCACTTTGCTACTTCATGTTGTATCCATCGCCGTAATGAACTCTGTTATGCAATGTAAGGATAGTAAAAGTAACTGTTAAATGAGCGAATGTTGGGAGCAGACAAAATTCAGCTGACCAAAAGTTAGTTTCCTTTCTTGTACAAACAATGAGCTGCTAGAAGGGGGAGGCAGGAGGCTGGCAATGCAGATGACTCACCTCTGCATGGGTTGAAGAACCGGCGTGTCGCATTTTTTTCTGTTTGTAAATTCTGATTTGTGAGTTAGTGATACGCCAGTCTGTGTGGTGTGAATCACCCGCTGACTCGGCAAGCTCTCTCCTCTCCCAGCGTGCTTGTTAGTCACCCTGCAAGCATGTGCAGTGTTCGTTGCCGGTGCCTTACAGTACAGGGAGAGTGAAGTAAGTTTATTTTACATTGAATCAACTTTGACACTAAGATTTGATTTGGTCGAATCCCAGTCTGTTAAGACAACTTAAAAAATTTGTAACAATATCTAAAACATATTATAAAAATTTGAAATGCCTGCAACGAATAAATTCTAATGCTTTCACTAAGGCTCGAATTGAAATAAGCCGTTGCATTTCCGCCCGTCGGTTACATGACATAGCTTTATAGTTGTCATGGGACACATTTTCCATGAACTTCGACGAACTGATGTGCTATCGCCTGATCGTGGAAACTAGCGTTTTCGATGTGGTTGTTTAAAAATATTGTTTTTCTCTTTTTTAAACAGTGTGGTTTTACTTGTTGGAGGTTGTTTGTAATAAGAATTTGTTGTTTTTTTTTGGGGTGGGGGGGGGGGGGGGGGTTTATTAGCACGAGTATTGGTGTGATATTTAAGTAAATATCGCGACACAGGCTGTGTCATTTAATTATTCGCCGACTCGTTTATAAAAACGTCCGCCAACTAGGACGCAAAAAATAAAGGTATTCGTACCTACTCTTACGATACAAAGTACTTAAGGGTTCGTACGCCTTCTTAATGTCCTTAATTTGTCTTTAATTGAATAAGAGCCCTTAAATTTCACTAATGATCCTTGAAAACTAAGTAATGAATAAACTCAGGTATTTTAATTTTCTTTTGTTTGGAACTTGGCAGCAAACAATGCTGTTGCGCATGCGCAGTGCAATTGACAAATTTCGAGCCACACGATTATATTTTATACATAAGAAACGTTTTGAATTAGTTTTTAATTACTAACATCTCACTTTTAAACTAAAAACTTGTTTTTTACTGTTCTACTTTGAATTTATAAAATAAACGTAATTAGTAATTTTTTTTTGTTATTTTGTGATAGTGGTGAAGGTGACGAAGTAAAAACTCTTGATTTGTGTTTGTGTGCCTAAAGCGTCCCAGACACAATGGTGTCCGGCTCGCAGAGGAGAGGAAGTGTAAGAGGAAGAATCGATTTAATGTTGCGTTATCAATGGCAAACCCATTGTACAATATCTTGTCCAGGCCTGTGTACGCAGGTTTTACCTGGGCCCAACTGGCATAGTTTTAAGATCCGGGAGTTAGTCATGGCACTAATCGCTGCGTTGGCTGGCCAATGCCCGCACAAAACACACGATGCATGCGACCCTTGCCTGCATGGCTAATCCCAGCATGACTAACTAGGCTTATAGGCTTCGGCCTGAGACGCACCTAGGCCCCTCCCTAACCCGTATGTCTCCTATAAATACAATTAGTTTTTTAGCTAGGTTAGGAAAAAAATCGCGCGCCGCCCTTGTGTTTGTTGGGAGGGAGAAGTGCGAGCTGGGTTTTGGTTTCAAAACTGAGGCACTGCAATCTGTGTGGTGTGGTGTCTGCAGCCATGTCGAATTACTAACATTTCTGACTAATTTTTTTGACGTTGTTCGTATTTAATGGTGGTTGACAGGTTGCAGGAGCATTTATTATCCCAGTGTATGGTTTTAATATGAGAGTTCCTTTTGCGAGCAAAAACTTCAACTCTATTGAAGTTATTTAAATATAAATTTGTAAATCTTGTTCTTTGTTGCAACCACTTGTTAGTTCATCAACCTTTACTTTTTTTCCCCGTTGCGAACATACATTTACCTAGAACGATCGCTGCAGTTGCAACTTGTTTCGGTTATTTCGGATATTGTAGTTTACGAGCAAATTTTGGAGTTTGTTCGTATCATGTGTGATCAAAAATTATAAGTGTTTATTGTTCGCGAGCCAAGTTCGCCAAGCAGCCGGATTCACTGGCCGAACTCTTCCGTGTATCAGACACTTTAAGATATGCCAGAAACGTGTGCTATTTTTTTATTCGGATCAAAATTAAGATAAGTGAATATTTCCTTTATTCTTAAAGTCATATAAACTGGCAAAAAACTGGTTTTGTGATACAGTTTTAAAAAAAAGATTATATTTCGTACAATAAATAACCCCTTAGCTTTAATCTTTTCAGTAATTTATTAGAAACGATCCACACGCATTAGCTTTACGAAATCATTTAAATTACAAACAACAGTATCCATACAGTTACATCACAGTATCCATATAGTTGACCAGCATGTGAGACAGTAGTCTGACGCACGAGATACATGTCGTTATGAATAAGTCTGAGCCTTTTAACTAAGTTTCATGTTCCTAGTCAGCTAATAAGTGTGTCTCTTAATTCTGATTCGTGGGTTCGAGTCTCATTTAGTGCATGGATGCATTTATTAGATTGTTCGTTTGGCGCCTAACTAAACCCCACGCCATAAGATGAGGCCATTGATGGTTTATAAAACAGATTTTGTAATCTTCCATTTTGCTTTTTGTGCACAAGGCAATTGTCAAGTTAAAAAAAATTTAAATTTTAGGCAGATGTTTTTAGAGATTGATTCTTAAGTTCTTAGTTTAATGGCTGGTAGGGATCCCAAACTATCGCCGTGAGTTGACCAGGCGAAATAATTTTACGGTAGTTCACTATTACGTTTCGCAGTTTGATGGTGGATGTACAACACTTGTATTGAGCCCGGAAAGGAAATTTTCCATTAGTGAAAAATCCCAGGCCCTACAAGAACTTAAACCCGTGACCTTGACTTTTAGGTACCATTCAGGAGTTATGTCCATTGATGGCGAGTCCTCTGCCGTGTTTAACTTCTGGATAAATAATCGAAATTAAAGTTTTTGACCTCAAACTAGACACGGCAAGACAGAATGACTGCACGCCAGTGTGGTGTCTTGTGCGTAGATACTTCGATGAAAACCCATCCATGTTGTATCTTTAATATATTAGCCGCAGTTTGCAGTACAGATTTATAATTTATTTCCTTCGCTCTATAAAACAGGACTCGCCGTGGGACAATTTTTGAGTCTTAATTTGTGGCCTAAATAACCATTATATCGCACGTAGTCTGCACTGCCGGCTGTTAACCACTGTACTATAAAGAAAACTATATTATGATTCGTTGTGCGAATTATTTATATAATATTTAAAATAGGGATTACAGCACGAACAATGATGAATTCAAGATGACGGGTATGATTGCCTTACGTGCGACACCGCATACGCAAGTGTTGAGGATACCTAGGTTTACGAATTCTAATATTTTATCACCTGAAATGAATCAGTGATTTCATTTTCGGACTTTCGTGCATTCTGTGATTGTTGCTGTGAGAGGTGGAAAGTTGGTAAAGCACTATTCACATGTGTGAGGTCCAAGTTCTTAAACCTGTTCCAGCAGTTCTAATTTCGGGTTTTCATAATTTTACAATCACTCCAGGTAAATTCTACGATAGTTCTTTAAAAAAAAGTCCATAACATTTTTGTTTCCTTGTTTGTTCTTTATATCTCGTGAACTAGCTGTAATCTGTAAATTGATATTTCAAAAACTGCTGCTTGTGTGTGAGTGTAAACATTTAAACATTTTTTTAAGGGAGTAACTTATGGTCAAGCATGGAGTTTATATTTAGCTGAAAAAATTGTGAAATGCAACTATTCATTTCAATGAAAACATTTTGGTATAAAATAATGATTTATAAATGAAACTCACAAACGTATAAAACGTTATCCCTAGTAGATTCAGATCCTGATAATATGGATGCCTCGAAGTTTTTTTCTGATAAAAATATAAGGGGAGCAGCCTATTTTAGAAGTGCATGTAGTAGGTCATAGATTGATCGTGGGAAATTTCGAAGCTTCACTAAGACATACCATGCGACGAATAAAAGTAACCATTTTTCCTCATGCTTTCTTTCTCTCTTTGTTACGTCGCAGTCACTTTGGTGCTAATGTCCGAAAACTAAATCTATTCTAGAGAGTTATAAGGAACCTATGGGTTGATGTTGGTTGATGTTCTCAAAGTTTTGAATTTACGTCGTGCAGTTTGTATGTCGATGTTTAACGATGTTGGACCGTAGCAGGCCTGCTGATTTCTTTATTAAGCATTCCACATTTTGTGAGAATATTTTCGTGTACCGCTCGCCTTTCAACGAGAAATTAGAATAGTGACATCGGTAGAAGTCATATCTAATAGAGCTGTCGTTTACGGTATTTGCTTTGATTGTTTAAAAGGGCCCGAAAGTTTTGCTGTTGATGAAAAACCCCAAGCACCTCATTGATGACTGATTGTGAGAGTTAAGACAACATGCTACTAAGCAGGTCATGATAGGTGGCCGTTAGGCGGACCAGTGCGACTGGCCGATTACTAATTTGCTGCTCGGAACTGTGCAGAAGTCGTAATGAATTTTCTCTTATTTCGCGCAAGCGAGGCAGTCTTTTCCGTAGTTTTGCTTGCGTGTTTGCATAGACCTTAAGATTAAGGGGCATTACATGTTCAGATATGAGTGGGAACATTTTCCGTTCGGAAAAATATCACATTTTCCCCAAAAAATTTCCATTTTCCAGTACAACATAGATTTACATAATTATTTTGATATACTAAGATAACAGTAATATCTTCCTATGTTGTCGATTTATTCTCTGTTATAAACTTTTTATGCCACTTCTAAAATTTTGTTACCACTCATTATGACAGTGCATGTAAAAAACTATGTTATAAGGTAGGTATGGAATAGTGGAATATCCCCACATGTTTATAGTACATTTTCCCCTTTTCTTTTACAATGGTTTGCTTCTTTTATTTGGTTAAGTTTGTGTAAGACAGGTGATCGTGTATTTATGTATTTCTATGAATGTATAACCGTTGGAAAATCTTCCTGTTCAGC
Organism: Bacillus rossius redtenbacheri; assembly: GCF_032445375.1. Classification (NCBI taxonomy): domain Eukaryota; kingdom Metazoa; phylum Arthropoda; class Insecta; order Phasmatodea; family Bacillidae; genus Bacillus; species Bacillus rossius. Next base: position 60,552,069 of record NC_086331.1, on the reverse strand, counting down.
AGAAAATTTAACTGTAAATAATTAAGGAAACTTTTCCCTGAAAATACTTTTCTGGAAAACCAACGTCTCTAGTTATGTCCCATTTGCTTTTTACTTCATTTTGGTACCACTGTTCACATTGTATTGAAAACATATGTTTTTAGCTGACTTTTCTCACCAAAAAAATACAATTTTGAACCCAAGCACAAGAACAGTTATACAATTCCGACATTTTTATAACTGCCGTTTCTAAGACGATGCCATTCTAATATAGTTTTTAATCGCACATGTTCTGCTCGCTGTTTGACGGTACGTGGGCGCATTAATTTTGTATAAAAATGCTGTTTAATTTGAAATTAGAACTAAATTAGGAATAACAAAAATGTTAACACACACAGTCAACTATAGTCAAATATACCAATTCCTATACATACCAGTGTGTTATTTTTATATATCGGCAATGTCTACCACATTGTGATACACGCGATATTAAATTTAAAGGTGATTGCTGAGGCTATTTTCTTTATAGATTATTTCTTTCCTTGAAATTCACGTAGATGCTTATTATAATACAACACGCCAGGACGCCGTTTGTGTAAATATTTCGACTTCAGAAAGATGTATTTTAAAAATATTTGTTACAACTTGTACAAATTTTGTATTACATTTGGTGGGTACAGTCCGGGTATAGATTTTATTGCAATTAAATGATCACACAGTGTACACCCTAGACTTAACACGAAATTTAAAAAAAATATATCCATTGTAGATTAGTTTAACTGTAAAGTTTGTAGTAAAGAAATTGTCTGTTTAATATTAGTGATGAATTTCTGTAAGTTGGTTAAAAATGCCCGCGGTGCGGTGAAACATGGATTCGCGTGTATCGTCTCAAGCAGGTAACGGAACGCAGTTGCGCTTTTTTTAAGGGGCAAGGCGTCGTGGCCGATAGGCAGGGGGAGGGAGATATTCCAGCTCGATGACGCGCCGCCCCGCGCGATGGGAGACGCCAAAGCTAAGACTATTTTCGGCGACTGACGCAGGGAAACATTACGCCAGCTCCCCCCGAACTGTTTCATGCCAAATAACGCGACTGTCTCTTCGCGTGCTAGGCGTTGAGCTTCGAGTGATTGTCGTTCTCACTTAGCTCAAGTAAAAATTTTGTCAGTATTTTTTTCGTATGGTGGTTGTGTGATTAAAAATATAGAATTGAGAGTAGTATCTTTATTTTAAATTAAATAGTTTCGGTTTAATGTTAATTTCTTTTGCTATGAGTATTTAGACATTCGCCTAAGTTTACAATACTCAATTGGGTTTTTGATAAACGGTTTTCGTTGTAAAAGCTCTTTTTTTTCAGTCGACATTTATTTGTGCTAAAATACAAACTTTTTCAGTGTCTGCAGAGTTGTTCACAGGAGATATGGGTGGGTACTCGTTTGCAGGGGAACGGAAGTACTGTTGGCTGTGCGGCAAGCAGACCGTTGCAACATCGTCGTGGCCAGACGGCGCGGTTCTAGGTCGTAACCATGACGCGCGGTGCGGAGTGGGGAGGTGGCCGGCCAGCCGGGCGAAGCCACTGCGCATGCGCGGGCCGTCATTGCCGTAGTGCGGGCCGCGCACGATCGATATGACGGGGCAGGCAGACAGCGAACACCCGACGCACGCCAGACCCTGGGAGTTGGCAGTCAGTCGCACAGTCGGGGTGTCCGCAGCGAAGTCGTCACACGGCCTCTCCTACCATGTTCAGCTGAGATAGTGCGCACGGTTCGTGTTGGTTGTTGCGACTGCGTTATAGCACGCCTGACCGGCCCCACCTCGGGAGAGTTGGACTTCCCACGCCTGATATAAAGTAAGCTTTTTTCCTATTATTAGTGCTGCGGCCATTTTTAAGCATCGTTAAAATTATAGTTATTTAATATGGCCTCGTCGTGTCCTGCGTGGGTGATTTATCTCGCAAATGAGTGCTACTCTATAGAAGCGCTAATCCTTCGTGCAGGTGAGCAGGAAGGTAATTTCGAAGCGCTTGAAATTCGTGGAGGAGGATGAGGAGAAGGGGGGATGTGCCAGGCAACTCTCGCCATCTTGCGCTCGTTTCCAGAAACGTAGACGTGAAATTTGGATTTGTAGCATGTGCTAAAGCAGCAGGTGCCGTGCGTAGGCATCTCGAACAGTCAGCCTTGAGCGGCGACGGAACACGGGCGGATCTGACGAACCGTGACGTAGCTCTGCCCCTCCCGTCCCTGTGTGAGAATAGCGAAGGCGTGGCCCGTGACACATCACTCTCCGGCTTTCCTTCTTGCCGCTGTTTGGCGCGTTTTCCCGAGTTGTGCTAGAGTGATTTGTTTTGTGTTCTGTTAAAACTAATTAACGTTTGTGCAAACTATTAACTTAGTATTTCTGTTATCCAATTACTATAATCTTTACTGTTTAGCTGTTAAATTTAAAATTGGAGCTGTTGAAACCTGCACATTTAATCACATGATCACATGGATATTCACAGTGATTGAAAAAGGATACAAAATTACTGAAATAAGAACCTGTAAGTGCATCCATAATATGAACCTTTGGATAATAATTCCCAGTTTGTAATTGCACAAATTTTAAATAATTCAGTTGGTTGCTAAACATGTAATTTCTGTTCGATGTTTTAAAGTTTCTGGGATGGAAATGTAAAATATTGGTGACTTGCTTTGGCACCCCTAACTCTTAATTTTTAATTACAGTAATTTGATTTCCTTTAATGCCTGCCTTAATTATAGTGGGTTTTATTATTTTTTAAATGTAGACTACTACTACTACTACTACTACTACTACAAAAAGATGGAAATTATATGGTAAATCTGTATTGTACGGATTAGCGCCAAAAAAAATCGTAAAAATATGAAATAACTTTCATTGTATGCTATTTTACGTCCTCTTTTCAGAACCGCCTGCGGAGATTAAAAATTCCAATTACTTTTGGAGATATCGAATTTTTTAATATTCATTTTTTGGCGATTTTTTTAAAAATTTTTTTAAAAAATCCGAAAATACCTTTATTCTGTGCTCTTTAACTTCCTCTTTTCATTAAACCCGGCGGAGATCAGAAATTCCAAATACTTTAGGAGATATGGAATTTTTTAATTTTCGTGATGTGCACTGATGCGGAGTTCAGCGGGAAGCCTACGATTCACACATCCTTCTGGACATACCCGAATACTCACGTTGGCAAGACTTCTTTTCTTAAAATTAGCAAGAAGTAATTAAAAATACTTTAAAACACTGTGGATGGTTGGTTATATTAGGTAAGTATAGCTACATTAAAATAACTGTAAAATCATTTTATGGTTGCTTAGCAAATAACTTTTTAATATGTAGCTATCCAGCGCTAGGAAACCGTTAACATGATTTCACAGTATTTTTAATGTAGCTATCCTAACCAAATCAACCATCCACAATGTTTTCAAGTATTTATAATATAGCTAACAATACCTAATTGACCATTAGTTTTCATGAGTTGCATATTTATTTACAATAAACAAAAAAAAAAACCGAAGATGCACGATCGGGCGTTCGCCTCTCGTCTGTTGAAAGAAGGCTTGCCAACGTGAGTATTCGGGTATGTCCAGAAGGATGAGTGAATCGTAGGCTTCCCGCGTTCCCATTGTTGCTTGTTTACAAGTATGATTTTTTTTTTTTTCGCGACGTAGTTGAACGACTACATCACGTAAAAAGAAAATTACGTGAGTTCCTACTGTTCATCCTTTTTCCCGGTTTGTTAGGTCAGGTCAGCTACATTATAAATACTTTAAAACTAAACAACCATTAAAATTAATTTTTATTATTTTTAATGACCGTTCAGTTTCAAAGTATTTATACTGTAGCTGACCTGACCTAATCTACCTTTGTCCCGTTTAGTTAGGTCAAGTCAGTTACATTATAAATACTTAAAACTATACAAGTAAAATTAATTGATATTATTTTTAATTTCCGTTTATTTTGAAGTATTTATCATGTAACTAACCTTACCTAATGGAAAATTTCTGTTATTTATGCATTCACGCACACACGGCAAAATATAAAATGGCGCCTGTTGAATGATTACATAGGGCTTGTATTGCAAAATAAGAACGGCGATATCTCCAAAAGTAATTGGAATTTTTAATCTCCGCAGGCGGTTTTGAAAAGAGGACATAAAAGAGCATATAATGAAAGTTATTTCATATTTGTACGATTTTTTTTGGCGCTAATCCGTACAATACAGATTTACCAATTATATTTTTATTCATTTGTCTGCCAAAACATATGAATTGCCTTTGTTAATTAAGTGACCTGTTTGCATCACAGATTTAAATTGTGGACTATGGCATGTTTCTTTTGATTTTAAGTGTACACAATACTAAATAAAAGTTCAAGCATTTTTAACAAACTGACAGGTATTTTATAAGGCCATTGCCATTTTTAATTTATTCTGTAATGAGAAGCTACATTGTGTGGAAGGAAGCTAACAAGGCTTTTAAAAGTAATACTGAAATGTTTGTCTTTATATTGTATTGTGTTGTTTGTCTTGCAGTTTTTAAATTATTTTTCTAGAAAGTTATGTAATACAATGTGTGGTAAAATTTGAATTGCTATTTGTTGCAGACAATTTCCATATATTCCACAAATGTCTGTTGACAAAGAAGAGCTGGTTCAGAGGGCGAAGCTTGCAGAGCAAGCTGAGCGCTATGACGACATGGCAGCTGCAATGAAAGCAGTAACAGAGACAGGCGTTGAGCTCTCAAACGAAGAGCGGAATCTGTTGTCAGTGGCATACAAGAATGTAGTAGGAGCACGTAGGTCATCGTGGAGAGTTATTTCTTCGATTGAGCAGAAGACAGAAGGCTCGGAGAGGAAACAGCAGATGGCCAAAGAGTACAGAGAAAAGGTTGAAAAAGAATTGAGAGAAATCTGCTATGATGTTCTGGTAGGTTTAAAGATTATTTATGAATTATACATAGTTGCAACTCTTTTCATTTATATGTATTTAAACAATTTTTTTTATAAAATGTAAATGAGTCTCAGAAGTGAAGGTGGGAGTTGTATAAATTGCAAGCTGAATTAATTTGCTCTAATTAAAAGCTATGATTTTTATTCTTTTAGTGCTAGCTGTTTTAAGAAAAGTTAAATTATCCTTGCATACCCCAACAGCAAGGTTTGTTCTTTAGTTTCCAAATTTGAACAGTTTTTTTATTTTCTCTGTTAAATAAAAAACATACAAATGTTTCTCATCACATATTGAAATCCTGGGAAATTCCAACCACTATGGAGGCTCTGTGTGGTTGAGTGGTCTTAATTACTTGCCTACCATCAGTGATCTGGACTAAATTCCTGGTGGGGAAAACCAGGTTTTTTTGCACCCATTTATTTTGTGTGCTCAATTCTCATACATTTCCTTCAATGCCTCTAATGCAATCGTTATTTCTACCACCAACTTAAATTATTGAGTAGTTATTATTTGTAATATCATTTAGTGTCTTGCAGTGGTCCTTAAAAACTGTGTGATGGACATTTTAGTGCAAAATTGTTGTCCTTCATTGATTTAACATTGACTGTTGATAAATTGGTTAGATTATGGTATAAAGCCTAAATTTTATTGGGCTTTTTTACTAGCTACTCATCGATGAAAAACTTGTATATATTTTCCACTAGTTTGGCAAGTTTCAATTATTCTCTCACCAGGGTTTTGTTTTTTCTAGTTTTTATTAGTTGTAACATAATTTAAAAGAAATACCATTATTACTTATTATTATTTTTTAATTTCATATCTCTACTCCTCGTTGATAACTTAAATGACCAATTGGGGCCACCTCCCATCTGATCTCCCATCAAGGAGACCTGGGTTTTATCCCTGATGAGGTAACCCTGAATGTTTCACAAGGTGGATGTTCCATTGAGGCGGTAGGTTTTCTTGAATTACGTCAATTTCCCCTATTGACACATTCTGTTAATGCTCTGTTTTTATTTCATCTCACAGTTGACGAAACCTAAAGCATAACTTTTTTTTTATTGACCAATTAAAAACTGCAATGATATTTGAGTAAGAAGTAAGTTCTTCAAACTTTTTTGTTGGACCATGTGAGTGGCAAGTTAGTGAATCAGTATGAGTGAGTTTATTAGTAAGTGAATTTACATGTGAAATACTCTCTTAATGTAATGTAGTCCTAGGAAAATATTGGTTGAATGTAAACTTTTTCGTTAGCTTAAAGCAATATTCCAAGTTTTAAAATATGTACTAACTATAATGGTAATGATATAGCAGTGGGGCTTGTATCACCACCATCTTTTAGATGAAATGAGAACTAAAGATTCAAGGCCATTTACTGGACTGAATCTCAATGAAATTGATCAAAATCAGATTTTAGCTAAGCATTTAAGGTAAATGTGGCATAAATGCAGTGACATTTCACATCATAACTGGCTGCTGACTTATATTGTTTTTTAGTAGCAGATATGAAATAAAACCTTATCTATCAAGTGATTGCATTTTATAAACTTTTTATATTTATTTATATTAAAGCTTTTAATTCAGTTTAGAACGTTCATACTACAGAAATTAGGAATCCAAAAATACAAACTAAAAAAGTTTCATTTCAAATGTGTGAGATTATAGGTGTTTTGACAGCTGGAGTATTATCCCAAAAAATGTCTATTACTTAAATAGATAGAGTTAAGGTAAAATAATATATATCATTGGATTAGCAAACTATGCATATGTTAACTGAAATATAAATCATTTCCTTGTGTTGGTATATCATAAGCTAATATAACCTATAAAATTATTTAAAGCTTGCTTGGATTAATATGAAATGTTACATTATAAAAAGCTCATTTTGCCTCTTTGTTCTTTCAGCCATTATATTTAGTAAAAAAACTTTTTTATTTGCAAGTTATTTTGCCCTTGTTGAAATATTTTTTTTAAATTTTTAAATGATTGTACATCTCTGCATGTGTGTTAAGGGTTGAAATTATTAACTAGGTTTAAGATCTTCTGTGATAAATAGTCAAGTTAAATTGAATTAGTCTTTGTCTTATTTGAAATCGCATAGGTGAGAAATTTACTGTTTGATATAGTAACATAACCTCCATAATCCTTAGTTGCACAATTGGTCACGGTTAATCATTTAATTGAGAAACTGAAAATGTGACTAAGAGTTCTTATTTAGTTAAAACTTAATTTATACAAATCCATACATTTTGAATTTACACCATAGGCTTCGGCCATACGGAGCACAATGATCGCTAAGTTTGTGATGTTTGCTGTGCAAGTAAAATATAGCCAGCTGCATCTTGGCCACACGAAGCTGTGTTCACTATGTTTGCTATGTTGGCGATCCTGATGACGTCAGTTGTTTGGTTCTTGTCTATTTTTTTAAAGGTCGCTGACTTGGTGCATGCACATATGATAAAACCCAACATCTGTTGCTGCGCAGAATTAGGTAGTACTTCGGCATTTGCTATTTACGAAGTTTGGTTTCTCTCAGTATTGTGCTTTAGTCATATCAAACGGTAAAGTTCGATGAAGTATGAAAATATCCATTTTTAAGGAATAAATCGATGTAGAATATAGAAGGCATGATGTGCAGAACAGTATCTGGGATTTGATTTAAAGGGGATGATATCAAGAGTTGTATTTATTCTGAAATTTGTCTGTCCTCGCATGCAATGCTTCATCAATTATGAAATCCTTCATATTCTTTTCTGTTTAGATTAACTTCATGAATACATTTCTTTTTACATTTACATACTGTGAGCCAGCGGATAATCATAATTTTTGGAATCATCACTCAAATCCCATGGCATGCGTGTCTCCATCACTAACTAGACTGATATGTCTGGCTACCTGGAGCAGCGGACATAGCATACATAGTGAACATCACGTACATACATAGAGAACATTGTGAACATAGCCTAGTTTTGTGTGGCCTCACCTTTAGACTTATAATTTCATACAGTTTCAGGATTATAGTAAGCAGTGCTACATTTCTGTAAAATTTTATATACAGTAACAGTATTAATATAGAATTCAAAGTGTTTTATATGTATACCAAAATTAATTTTAACTTTAACATTTAGCTTTAAACCATGTAAGGTTAAGAAATGCATGGAGATATTTGGATTGCAAGAATAGATTTAAAAAAACTCTTAATTGGTTTTATTAGTTCTGAAAAGTTGTATTTGTACCTTTTACCAAAAAAATTATTGAATACATTTTCTAGAGGAAGTTAGTATCTTCAATCTTTAGATAAATTTCTCTACTATGCATTAGCCAATAAATTTTAATGTTTCCATCACAGCTTTAACCAGACTTTTTAATAAAATTTTTGATACATGCTCTGAGGAGGACCCAGTGAGTGGAACTTGATTATTATAAATTGTGGAGTTTTCTGCAGGAGAGAGAGTGGAATGGTGGAAGAGATCATGTGCATAGCAGTGAAAACATTGAGCATGCGTATTGGGAATTTGAGCTGATAGATTTTGTGCAGCGTTGACAGCTTATCACCATAGACTGCCCACACTGCTGTAATTGGAGAGAATGTATTTATATGCAAACAGTGGTTAAAGTAATATCAAAAGAAGTGTCCATAAAAGGAGGGGCGGGGGAGAATGTACAGTTTCAGTTTTGCTTGCAAGGTCCACTGCTTCAGCCAGTGTGCTAAACCTCTGATTTATATTTTAGCTTATTCTTATTTGTGTGTGTTTTACCATATCAATGTAAACTTTTCTGTCAGTTTTTTTGTGTAACTTATTTCATGAAACAAAATGTTTGTTCCAGGGTCTCCTTGATAAATACCTGATTCCTAAGGCCAGCAATGCAGAAAGCAAAGTATTTTATCTCAAAATGAAGGGTGACTACTACAGGTATCTCGCAGAAGTTGCAACAGGAGAAACAAGAAACAGTGAGTTACTTGCTATTTTGTGTCGTTTGTACAGTAGAACCTTGTTAAGGTGACCTTTAACCTGGATATTTGTATAACCAAGATCAATTTAGAGAAACAAATTAACAATAGTGCTAAAACATACAAATAATTTTAAAAACAAAAAACCCATTTTGTGCTAGAATTACATGCAGAATTACTGCTTTTATTGGTGTACACAACTGTAACTACTGTAAAGAGTGCATACATATTTGCTGGGGCTGCATAATTATAAAATGAATTTTGGTGAGCTCAAAGTTGTCTTCAAATGACGTGTTTCAAATGTGTTTTGTTCAATTTTGTAATTCCTCTGGTAATAATATAACTCTATCAGTTTCTACTGTATGTGAAAGTTAACATTGTTCTAATATTAAAAAAACAAATTTATTTTAAATTTTGGAAATTTTTGGAAATTTTACTTCTGTAAATTGTATATATTTTTATAATACTGAATAGATAGATAAGTATGATCGTTAGTATTGACATCAAATTAATGGTGTTGAGGCCTGGGTTCACGTGTAGTGATTTTATTTTCTGGTTATTGCTGTTATTTCAGAGTTTTTCCTGGTAATTAACACAACTGCTCTTGTGCATTTGTTGTTTGGTTACAAATGTTTTCTCCAAATATTTACTGTATGCTATTTGAAGGCTGTAAAAAAGTTGCTCAAGTAATTGTAATTAGAATAACAACCACGTCTTTTTACCAGTATTATATAATATTTAGTTAAAATCTACTGAGAATGTTTGAGAGAAAACACAAAATGCAAGAGAACTATTAAAATAAATTTACAAGAAAACCCTTCAAAGCATTGTATTGACGAAAATGAAGTAACCAACTCTGTGAGATACAGAGGCCTGCAAGTCTTCATAGATATCACTTGCCAGATTTTTGCACCTATGATATTACACTGAGTATCTGTTGGAAATATTTGTAGCATAACAACAAAAGCAAGGGAGCTATTGCGTTTTAATTTGATAACTAGCCATAATTAAAAGTAATAATGGAAAAAAATTTAATGTGTCATGTGAGAAGAGCTTTAAGGGTAATGTACAAATTAGTTTCCAGTGAAAGTGTTCATAGTTTTTTGCTGTTTAGTAATAGATTGTGTAGGATTGGGGTCTCCACCTATCCCTCACTTAGCATGTCTTCAGATTGCGCGGATTCAATCAGCGCAATGTGAATTTTACTGCCCCAGTCTTGAATAGCACGTCTGTAAATTTCAGTTACCACAAAATCACAGCAAGCAAAAAAAAGTTGAGCAAGACGCCACGAAGTCTGTTTCAACTTCTGTAAACAGATGTGCTGTGGAATACAGTTAGCTAAACAAGGGGGAAAGAGATGCGCTCGCAGGTCTGTCTATGCTATCGGCTGTTATACATACATCAGCTATGGCAAGTTAAATTGCGGCTATGGAGTGTAAAGGACCAAATGTTTTTACGTCCGCGCGTATGCCACCTATCTGTACCGTTGTCGCCTGGCCATAAACAAGGCTGTGAACTCAGTCTAGCCAGTGGCAGGAAATTCACTCAACAAAAGCAACGTCTGCCCATTCAGCTGCCGGTAACTACGTGCTTGATCAGTCATAATGCATCGTGTTCAAGTATTGGAGACAAAACTAGAAGTATTACGGCGCGCAGATTGTCATTAAGGCCACGCTTATGTTAGTCACACTTTAGTTTTAAGCAAGTCAATAAAGCATAATCGTACAAAATAAGGACACTTACCAAAAGTTTATATAAGTCTGATTCTGTTGGTTGTAGTAGCGGGAATATATTTGACAGATACCGGAACAGAAATGAACAGATGATTCACGTGGAAAAGGTTGTTAAATGAATGTTGCAATGAAAAAAATTATCATTGGCCTGACAGGATTGGTGTGAACGAGGTGGTGATATGCAAATAAGCACTTTAATTTTTGAAAAATTGAAATGTAATCATCCGGATAATAATATCGGTTTCACTGTCAGTAAAGCATGTTTAGAAAGGTATGCGACATGAGTTGCGTCACGCCCAGGCGGGAAAGTCAGCCAGCGGACTGGCGATAAAGTACATAATCACGTATCTCCCGCGTGGTGTCGTATTTGTCATGTAAAGTGCGATGGGAGGCATATAAAGATAAATGGTGTGACATATTTATAGTGAGTGTTATTCAACACATTTATATTACGTAAAGTATATTTTCCTACACAATTTTGGAACACATTAAATAAATTTGCCTTGCTATTTATGGAAACTAATGCTTCAGAATACGCAATTTCGAATAACACAAGCATTTTCAGGAACGAATTAGTAGTGCTATGTGAGGGATAGGTGTACTTATTATTTCTTCATTTCTTAACTAAATTATCAAAGCTACTTGTAACACAGCATTTTTAATGGACATTACTATGCCTTTTGAAACCCTGACAAATAACAATTTTGTAAATTTGCACTTTACTTTACTCTCCCTCTTGCTCTCTACCCTCCCCCTTGCCATTTAACATTCCACAGATGTTTTTGATACAGATAATAATAAAACTATGTATAATGAAGTATGTGAGATTCCTAGTTTATATAAAAAAAAGTTATTTATGTATGCTCCATATATATTATAAAAAATATAATGTATAATACTTAGGTTGTATAAAGACACAATTTTCTGGGGTTTCTAACCCAAGAATATATTTTTTATTTAAAATTTTTTTTATAAAATGTGGTTTTTTAATATTTTTCTATAAATTGAGAGCTCAAGGGACATAACTCAGCTTATATGACTAACTCTACCAAAATGTAACTAAAAATTGATTAGAAAAATATTACTCATTTTAAATATAAGTGTGGTGTTCCTGTTAAAATATGAATCTTAAAATTGCAGTTGAACTAATGTAAAATGAATACATGGTGGTTCATGTAGGTTTCCACAACTGATATTTTTCCATTTTTGTATGAAACTCTGGAATACCCCTAAAAATCCAAACATGTAAGTTTCGATTGGGGGCAGTTTACAGAATGTGAAAAACCAAAGAATACCAGTTTTAAGTGTGCCCACTGTAGTTGTTGATGTGAAGCATTCATACATCAATGTATATTTAGTTATGTGATTTTAAAATCCTTTGAAATGTTGTATCAAATTTCCAACACTTAAAATCATTTAATCTCCTAAATACCAATGTTTTCCATTTATCTCCATGGATGTGGCTGTTGGACATTATTTTATTAAAATTTTAATAGATTGGCATGAACACAGTACATGGCATCTTCACTGAATCATGCCATATTAGTGCATGTTCTATATTCATAGATTAAAAAAAATGTTAGAATGTCTTTACCTGGTATAATGTATCGCTACTGTAATTGAAATATTTCGAAATGGCTGTCATATTGAAATTGACTTTTTTTAATGAAATTGTTTTTGACATTTATATAATTTTGATTAAATTTAATGTGCTTTAGAGAAAAATAATAAAACCATTTACGTTACATTTTCATTCTCCTTTGTTCTTATAGTTCTTAAAGTTCAGTGAAGGATAGTTTGTATTTTCATGGGAAAATGTTCTGCACAACAGGGCCGGATTTACTGCCTGTGGGCTCCTAGGCTGAGTCTGTGGTGCGGGCCCTAAGGGTAAGGGGGGGGGGGGGGGGGTATATTAAGTAAACCCTTTCAGTGAAACAGTGGGTGCCTCTTGCCTGGTCTGGGTGGGTCAGACGGTGACCTTAAGCACTTGACAACATTTTCAAATCAATTTGTATTGAACTTACCATATCGGTGTCTTTATAGTTCTGAGGTTGACTCCGTATAGCAGGTGAACAAGTAACATCGTCATTGTTTGAAGCAGTAGATGAACTTGGCTTAAACATCATGTAATCGATCATACGACGTGACTAAGCTCTAACTTCTTCGTTCTTCTTTTCTTGCTCTTTTGCAATCTTTCGTTTGGCGCTTCGGCTTTTAAATACCTCTTTATTTTTATGGCGATTACTTAGTATTTTATGGTGATCCATAATACTGTTATTTATAAAACCTGTTGCAAGTGATAGCTTTACTTAGTAGTTACTATGTTTAATTAAAGGCTAAAGTTACATATTAAGATAAAACAAATAATAAATGATGCACACGATCACTGAAACACCAAAACAAACACTACAGAATGGGTCAATAATTCACACAAATTTAATTTATGCATGCCAAAAAAAAAGATGCCAGTCGCCAGGTCAACATGAAAACAGTGTCTACTGACTTGGAGTTTGTGCTATTGATCTTTGTACATCGCAGGGCTCACTGGACTCAGCTTACAGTCTCTCCTCCTATTATCTTGCTTTGCTCTCCCCACCCCGCACCCCGCAAATGAAGTTTAGAATACTACACCAGTCGCCAACGCCAAGTGTTTCAGATTTCTAAATGCTGACAACTCATATATCAGCTTTCCACAGAAGAGTTTAGTTCGGTGCAATTAATCCACACAAAACAACTGGACACTATGTCTACGCATATTTTAAGAATATAAGAAGATCCACATCGCAGTTTAATTATTTTTTTTTCGTGTCGTGTGGTGCAGGCCCCCATTTGTGTTGCGGGCCCATAAGCTACAGCCTAGATAGCCTGCGCGTAAATACGGCCCTGCTGCACAATCCAGATGCTGGAGAGTTATATTTAAAATTTGTTTGGATGGCAATTCACTACTGGTAAATTTTATAGTGAAAAGCATGTGCATGACCATGATAACTGGGAAAAACTACATACTATACAAATAGCTGCATGCTGCAGTGAAAGAAAACATTCAGGACATTAGTTGTGCAGTGTGTAAAAATTTTGAGGTTTTGCTATACATTACTATAAACCTAATTATTTGGGACAGCCAGATTATAAAAAAAATTAAGAGGCATATGCTGTTTGATATTGCTAATTCAGTATTTGTTGCTAAACATATTGCCCTAAATTGAAATTATAATTAATTTTTACATCAGTGTGTGCTATGCTGCCCAACATTAATTTTTTAATGTGATTAATTTGGGGATGTAAAATCTTCATTTAATTACTAGACTGTCCGTATCAAAGTTTTTGAGAGTTTTTTCATAACTTTCATACGTCTATACTTCAAATTATCTCCAATGATCAGTAATGTCATTTTATTTTATTTTTTTTCAGAATTCTTTAGCAAGTTGCATGAAATATTTAGCTACACTGCTGCATGCTGTGTGTAATAGTACTGTCACAAATTTTCAGCTGTTGTGGAAGACTCCCAGAAAGCGTACCAAGATGCGTTTGAAATAAGCAAGGCCAAAATGCAGCCAACCCATCCAATCAGGCTTGGCCTGGCATTAAATTTCTCCGTCTTCTATTATGAAATCCTCAATTCACCAGATAAAGCATGCCAGTTAGCGAAGCAGGTTGGTCAAATGTGTACATTTAAGGTGTTTGTGAAGGATGGGTCATGAACTTTGAACTAAAGTTAACCAAGTTCATGGCCAATTTTTCATAGAGCTTCAATCTTTTTTGGACAGGCAGTGCTCTCATGTGGCTGGTGGGAAAAACACAATAGGTATGAAAGAGAAGTTGCTTTTAAGTGGTCCTGTTTTTAACTAACTTAATGTAATTTATTTCACCAATTAACCACTTTATTTTAATGTTTAAGGTAATTTTATTACGCTGATGTACACCAATATCCTTGCAGAATTTGAATATCGGTAATAACTATTTTTACAGGATCTGAAATTCAGTGAGCAATTTTTCGTTCATACTACCTATCCGGACTATTAGAAGAAACTTGCTTTTTGAAAGCTAACTTTGATTTTTTTTTTCCCTACCTCTTTGTCAGCGGTAGTCGACGATTCTCAGAAAGCCTACCAAGAGGCATTTGACATTGCTAAGTCAAAAATGCAGCCAACACATCCAATTCGACTTGGGCTTGCCCTGAATTTTTCAGTTTTCTATTATGAAATAATAAATTCACCAGCAAGAGCTTGTCATCTGGCAAAGCAGGTAGGCTAGTGTGGAAATTCCTGCCTGGTTTGTGTATAAAAACAACTAACTGTTCAAAGTAAAAAAAGAAAATAAATCAGAATTTACTCGGATTGTGGTGTGAACGGACTCCAATCTTCAATAGTAACGTACTAATAGCATGCCTATGTTTTATGCATGGGAAATTTATTTCAAGCCGTTCAACCGGATGCATCTGAGTGTTGCGCTAGAGTAACAGGCTGAGTCAGTTTGCCTTAAGTAATCCAGGGAATTTTTGTATGAACAGATGGCTCACCAATTTTTACAAAAAGTTAATTTCATAGTTCAATAAACTTTATGTTACGTGTAGTGTAGCTGTTTGTTGAGGTACACAATATTCATAGAACTATTAAAAATAATTTTTAATTAGTATGAGATTGCTAATTCTTCTAAGAATTTTGGATGTAAGTTTATTACAACAGTTTTTGTATTATCAGAATTTGGTAATAAAAAAGGTTTGCATAATCATGTAACTGTTTTACAGATAGTTAAATTATCTGGATTTGAATGAAAATCTTTGTCAGCAGTTTTGAGATTTAGCCAATTATAATTTGTGTTTGGTGACTAGCATATAATTGAGTCAATATTTGGTTTCCAATAAATTTTACAATCATTAAAAACTGTTATGTGTTTTATTGCCGTTAACTATTACCGTGTTTTATCGCTTAATCATCTGTTATTTTAGAGCATCAAAATTTTCTTACGTGAAATTTGCATGATTTTGGTCATGCTGTAAGATTCTAAGCACTTTCTGTAAGTAGTGAACATGACCTTGCCAAAGGTCACAGGACAAAAGTACTATGCTACAGCATTTGGTTTTCAAGTTGCTGTCGAACAGTGTGGTAGTTATAATGGAAAACTATAGTAATTGCAATTACAGAAACTCGTTTGTAAGATGTGCCTGCACAATAGTTTCCTGTCTAATATGATCATTTTTTTTTCTTTCACCATTTTATTTTAAAGTTGAAATCCATTAGTCATTAGGGTATTACCAGTTACTTATTTGACATAAATAGTTGTTTTATGTCTAAATATTCTTTAAAGACATTGTAAGCGTTAATTTTTTTTGTTTTATTTATGTAGCGCACATATAAATGATGCTAGCACTAGTTGGCATCATTATGTTTGGTTATGTTGATGCCCATATAGAGTTTGCGCACGTAGTCAAATATCGATATCTTGCCAATTGCATGCAATGCACATGCACTCTGTGTGCAGAGTAAACTGCATTTGATAGCATTCACTGTTTGTGGTTAGTGTGTCAACGATACTTATGGAAACACTTTGTTAGTTCTGGCTCAAGTTTATTTCTCCATTAAGTTTAGGAAATATGTTTTGTTGCACTCCTAATTTATTTGAACAGTTATTCATGCTTTTTATTACTCTTCTTTTTAATTAAACGTACTTCCAATGCAACATGTTTTGTTTATGTGAAAAACAACCTCGGCAAAATTGCTTTTCTCGCGTAAAAGTCGAACCCCTACTTTTCAAACTGATTTTAGCATAAAATGTGCAACAGTTATACAATAAAACACTGTTATAACATTTTTATAAATCTTCTAATTTATGAGGTATTCCAAGTAAATATCTAACATTCACATACCTGCCTATGCTAAGCTCCTTATGACTATTTCTTTGCAGTATAGTGTGTTTTGTAGTTGCAAAGGATTTTCATTTATCAGATGAGTATTTTGTACTTATCATTAATCGCACCTTGCTGGCTGGTTAATATTGCCTGCAGTAAATATGAGAAATATACTTGTATCGGCAAAAAAATCTTTTACACAAAAGTTTGATTCTATTACTTGAGAATGCTTTCACGTGTCTTCTCTTTATTAGTAAATTTACAAAAAAAAAAAAAAATTCTATACTTGTGCTTAGGGACGACTATAAACTTTTGTAGTTTTCCATTTCTAACATAACCTTTTTCATCAGCCATTTTGGGAACTAGTGCTGCCTGAAAATATAGGGCTTATCTTTAGAACAATTCAGTTTATTCTTACAAAGTTTGGTATGAAATTAAAGCTATGGTAGTTGCCAATCCACATCATTTAATGGCAATTATAAAAGCCCCAATAACATTTTTGTGGGACAGTAACTGATATTCAGTCAAGTGTAGTGTACTATCAGTGGAATGGAGCACAAAGATAAATTTTATGTTAAACATGTCTCATTTTTCTAATTGTATGAAGTTTTTCAAGAAATATCTTAAACCACTTATTTCTACCAAACTTTGTAAGTATATAGTGCATAGTAAGTGCATGCAGTTTATTGAAATAGTTTTACAGTTCATGATGGAACTGACATATTAAAAAGTATGTAATCTTAGATTAAACTGTTTAAAGACTCATTTACTCTAAAATTAGTGCATTTGTGTACAACTAACATTTATATTTTGTATTAGTTGAAATCATTAAACAAAGTTTTGAAATCTTAATTTTTCTTTTAATATGTTTAACAGGATGTCTACTGTCAGTCAGTCCCAAAAGTGTCATAAATAGTTAATTTTCTTTGGTTGAAGTCCTAAGAATGTTTTTCAAATGATGTGGTCCAGAGTAAGTGCAACTTCTTTGTACACTAACAAGAATATTCGTGTATGCTATTCAATGTTAAAATGGGTTCACATACTTACCTACTTATACAATTTACACATAACATTTAGGGAAAATCGTTTAGTTGTATGTTTTTAGTCCTTATCTGGTTTCCCAAAATTTTAATGTTACTAAAATAAATTAGTAAGCTTTTGATATCATTTCAGCATTGGGATATCAAGGTCAAATAAACAGAAGGGGGGGGAAAAAATGTTTTTCTTCACTGGCTGCCACAAGCATATTGTAAAAGTATTTTAAATTTTTTATTGATTTTTGTGGGCTTTGGCTGTTTGATATCTGCAGTCCAGATTGAGTGAATTAGTACGCAAAATTTTGATGCTGTGGTTATGAGATGTATTTATTTTAGTGTGTGCAGTAATTGCTTTTGCTATGTGGTTCTACTTGAATATTTTAGTTGCTTGTATTGTAATTAAGATTGGTGGCAATACCTTTTTTCATGTTTGCAATAATATACCTTCTGAAAGGTTTGTCAATGCAGTCATTAGAAGTGTGTTCACGTTTTTAATTAATTGACAAACGTAACCTATTGTTGAGTATGGCCGACCATGCAGGCAGGGCATCTGCTGAAGAAAATGTTTCCATCGACGTGAAGCAATACAGTTGTATCAGAACACAAACATCTGCAATTTTTATAGATTACTTAAAATGCTACAGAGTATATTGTGATCCATTTGCAATTGGCCCTTTTTGTCTGCCCACCGATGATAATGATTCGGAGACATAATTTCAAAATATACATAATAAACATGCCACTCCCACTTACGGCAGGAGATTCCAGATTTTCAACCTGATCTCCTGCCCTCCCGATAAGGAATTTGAATCTCCAGCTTTGTGTTTTGAGTTCTTGTGGTTTGTAGTTTTAATGCCATACATTATTATGGCATTCATACCATAACTTCGGACTATTCAGTATGACGTACATAGGCATTATAGGTGGTACCATAACTTGTAAGAACAGTTGCATAAATCTTTGGCTTAAAAAAACGCATCTGCGGTGCTAGCTAACATTGGTGGTTGTGGAAATTTTGGGATTTTTTTGTACGCACTTGTGTTTATCTAATAATAAAAGGTTTCATAGATGATCTAAGAGAGGCCTGCCACCAAATTAGGTTCCAAAATCCTGTAAAATTTACAGCCTTAATTGACAATTTATTTTTATTAATTGTTTTTAAGTATTCATTGCATTTCAAAACAAAATTTAAAAAAAATAAAATGAATGTAAAAAATTAATACGAGGGTTATTTTTTTTTCAACCTCCGATCGGCTGTAATAAAGAAACGGGAATGAATTGGGGAATTATTTTAATGTCAAAAGAAACATACATCTTTACTCTATTTTTCCACATAATCACCGTGCAGATTGAGGCATTTGTCATACCGATGCACCAGCTTTCCAATACCCTCTGCATAAAATGATGCCTCCTGCCTATTCAGCCATGTTTTAACAGTGCTCTGCAGTTCATCATTGGTGTTGAAGCGTCGTCCTCCAAGCCACATTTTCAACGTAAGGAAAAGGTGATAGTCACTCGGTGCCAAATCCGGACTGTAAGGAGGGTGATCAAACACAACTGAGGTGTGAGTTGGCCGCTCCACGTGGTTGGTGGAAGGGGGTAAACACTACGAGACGTGTCGATTCGTGTACGAGCGATTAGGGTATCGATTAATGGGCATGCCATGGAGAAATGAAACTGTAATCACACTGCAGGGCACTGTTAAAACGTGGCTGAATAGACAGGAGGCATCATTTTATGCAGAGGGTATTGGAAAGCTGGTGCATCTGTAAGACAAATGCCTCAATCTGCACGGTGATTATGTGGAAAAATAGAGTAAAGATGTACGTTTCTTTTGACATTAAAATAATTTCCCAATTCATTCCCGTTTTTTTATTACAGCCGATCGGAGGTTGAAAGAAAAATAACCCTCGTATTTGCCACTTACATTACAAAACTAATAGTTTGTATCATAATAAAATGAAAAGTAATTTAAAATTTCTCTTCAGTATAGACTTTGGTGCTTTTCTTATTTACAAACTATAAATACATCCATACAACTGATGTTATTTACAAAAAAAATGTATTTCGCATCATTAACTAGCTACTTTTTCATGTTCTGTGCTCTTTTCCGCATCTCGTCAGTGGGCTTGAAAGCCAGACCTGCAGATGTTCTCATTCTGCAATGCAACAGTGCATTTAACATTGGTGATTCCAATGATGATCTGTGAGCAGTTTTAACCATCTTGAGATTGCTGAAAACTTTTCACAGCAGCATTGCTGTGGGGAAGAATTATCATGGTTTTTGCAAGTTTTGAGAGCTCACGGAAAAGCACATCATTTTGCCT